>NW_008751887.1:470010-507714 GCF_000715545.1 Opisthorchis viverrini | reverse complement strand
AAACGGCTTCTACGCGATTACTTTCACAGCTTCTCGAGCGTGAGTTCTACTATGCTACAGTACAAGATATTCCTTGAGTTATAAGTGAAAGAACACCTTGAATCAATCCAATAAAGGCCGCTCTACATTTGACGGGAAATCCGCTTCTTCCGTCGGCAAACATTCTATCAAATGTGGACACCTGGTTTACATTTCTTGGGCTTTTAAAGGGGTCACAAGACCCAGTTTGCTGACCTATCTTGAAGCTTTGTTGACAGGTAATGGATAGCAGATTTCTACTTGAATGACTGATTACTTTTCCATTTCGTTCCATGTTTAAACCAGGCGAAATTTGCTCCATCTATTTTTCAAAAATGGACAAGTATCGACATTATGTTCAGTAACTTCCTCACGCGCTTGAACTTTTCATTTCATAAGTTAAATTCCCTAATGAAATAAGGAGGCAGAAAATTGTAGACTCACACAGTGGCGTTAAAAGTTCAGATGACCTACAAGTAAATGCTTTATCGACATAGGACCGAAAGTCAGTCAATCAATCAGACTTGTCTGCCATCTTTTGAGTACTCTGCTTCAGTCCTTCAGATCTGGTTGTAATTTGTTTGAAAATCTATCATGCTGAAGTGCATTGCACTTATCGCGCTGTCACAGCATTGACAGACTTGCCGTCCTTCTATCTTTATACTTTAATTGTAGAATACTTCAACGTATCCGGGAAAGCCTAATTGAGTGACGCGCAAAATCAAAAGCCGGAAATTGTGAATTCTTGAGATTTATCAATGAAATGCGGAGCTAGATACACAAAATACGTAATAAAAGGGGCACAAACCCGAAATTATGGGGAATTCCGTCTAAACTGTTGAAAGAAGTAGTGCAAGTCCGAAGAAAGTTCGGAGAAGATCGCAAATCGATCTTAGTTTGCAACACACGCCTGGGTACAACACATGGTAACGCAAGGTGGTCAAAAAGCACGCGTAAAAGATGGTCGACCAAATTGGTTCGACATATCAAGGGTTAAAAGTTCATGAGGGATTACAAATGCATATCGAGTATATGGGGTAGACGCAGTAAATAGCAGGCTGAGACAAGGGAATGGTTTGACCGAGGGAAAGGAAGTACGCTGATTGTTGCAAGTTTGTTGTTTTAGGTAACCGTATCGAGGCCGTTAGTAGTGGGAATAGCAACTCGCAATCACCTCCATCGTTAGACAGTGAACGTTTGTCCACGGCAATTAATAGGCATTTTAAATTTTTGAACAGAATATGTTCGAAACTGTACAGTGTGTCTAGGTGCCGTAGACAAACGTCCCCTATCTGATGATAGAGGAGCTGATGATGGCGATTTGCCATTAAAGCGTGTCGAATGCTAGAATGATCCATACTGAGGACAAGAAAGGTGTTACCTTAGTGTTTAATATGGTGCACGTATCCTCATAGGAGAAAGAGTGATGCAAACAGGCCCATTGAAGACTTTACATAGAGTGTTTTTATTCAGAAGACTGAAATATGCAAGTCTTTTCAGAAGCAACACTTAAGTGGTCAAATTAAAAAGAAGGGCCGATTGCCGAATAGCTAAGCCAAACCAGTCACCCTGTTCTAAAGCAAAAGCTGCTCGGAGCAAGCATTGCGCCCTCCAGTTGGACTGAAGTTTGTGTAAACTACCTACTAGTTACTAGCTGATTAACCTCAGCTGGAAACTGCTAATTTTGGGAGCTACATTAAAGCCTTTGCTTCTTTGAATCAGGTCACTTCACTCTTGAAACCGTTTCAGTCAAATAATGATAGATGTTTCTTCACCCGTTCGCCGTACTAAGTTTCGCTGCATTCAACGCAAAAAACCTACCTTGTCACAGGTAACTGTTCACCTGACCGTCATGAAAACAAGCGGAACAAGTCATGTTATTTTTGAAGAAGCAAGTTTTCTGGCCGGATCGGTTCAGTGTGGTTTGTACCTCCGGACCCAATGGTATCAGTTTCTCAGGAAAAAAAACTAAACAAACCTGTCATGTGTGCGCAGGTGAACAATACACTGCACACGAGATAACGAACCATACCAAACGTGTCACAATCTCGTGACATTTTGGGATCACGTTGGGACATCAGCTAAGCAAGCCTCTTTCGCTCTGATATTTACCTGCAGTCCATTGCCGGCGGTAGCGTTGACGAAAATATACGCATCCCAGAACCTTTGGTTGACCATTTGGGTTATTCTCCAATCAAAGGCAACATTATGCTGAAAAATTCGCCAATTCGACGTGATAACTAACGAGTGGCCTGCTGCAGAATCACCTTAGAAGGAGTTTTCAGGCTTTGGTTCAGGGGAGTTTTGTTCTTGAAACAGTCTTGCTTTCTAGTTGGTCTTCTGAAAACTTGACAGTTATTCAATGAAAAGTGCACTTTGATCCACTTTCGCATGGTTTATGAAAAAACGGCTTATTGAATAGTACTCCGATAAAGAGGGCAATTTTGTGTACTTATTTATCATTTGGACACCTTACTTATAAAAACTAGGACCGGGATGGTTTATGAAAAACGGCTTATTGAATAGTACTCCGATAAAGAGGGCAATTTTGAGTACTTATTTATCATTTCGACACCTTACTTATAAAAACTAGGACCGGGGTTTGACGTCTTTTTTCTGACACAAAACATAGACAAAACATCCATTTTCCCATCTGCTTTGTTCACTCAACATATGTGACACGTATGTACGTAAACAGTCATTAGATGTAATAGTCGACAAACGTATTAGTTGGAACAGTTACTGACTTTAAAATGTAGTGGAAACGAGGACTTGGGCAATCCCAAATTGGTACCGACCTCGTTCACTAAACGAATGCTCCAGTTGATGGGCCATGCGGACGCTGGCTCGCGCCACATATGGGATTCTATGCTTGCCAGTCCTCTGTTGCTAACACCGAAAAAGCGCAAATGATACCTACTGTGAATGGTACTGATGATAATCAATCCATGAGTTTTGTTTCTAAGCGCATACGTTAGTCAATATCCCACAAAGCGGTATCAAGCATTCCAGCCTTATTGAGACTCGCGTGAAATTCTCCCGTCTGAACTTACTAAGCGAAGGGCCGTTTGTTTGTACATACATCCAATGAATTCCAACTGACAGCAAAAGCCTTATAAGGCTGACCGCTTCTATTCCAAGCTGACGGTTAGCTAATTGTCAGATCAAAGGAGAGAAGCGACCAGTGACCGCACAAAACGACTTGACAATACCCCAGTTGTCCGCGTAAATCAGGGGCCGGTTCCTCCAAAGTTTCCACTCAATTTTAGGTACAGTAAAACCTCTTCCGCGGTAATGTATCTGAAAGGAACTTCTACGTTTCCAGTATACATTATTCAACTTGGACCTGTTTGTGCAAGTTGTTGTTGACAGCCGTTTCTCTGACCTCATCATTCCTATTTCGTTCTCTGGCTGGATAGCAACTTAATATCGCCGTTAAACCGTCCATTACCTGCAGGGTCCTGGTAGTTCTACAACCCGCTAAAATATTTCTTCTGTGCTGAAATTGTACTCGTTCTTTCAGCAAATAGCAGTCCGAAGGCTTCTGTAGGCAAAACGTGGACTTAATGCAAAGCAGTGTGCCGCTTCTGAGACAAAAGTTGGAATTGAATAAGTGAGTTTCAAGGCAGACAGGAGATCAGTCAGGAAGATCTCTTTCGACGTGCATGCTATATCAATGTTGAATGTCAGCTAAAAGCTCATGCTGCTTAGCGTGGCTGACTTTCGACCCATCGTCCGCGGGGAAGTAACAGCAACTAAGTTGAGTTTGCTCACCTGGTATTTTGCTTCAGAATGCTTCAGTTGATGGTTCTTTTCGAGTTCTGAGCTCTAATGTACATTGAAGTTGTGGGAACTAAAGACTGCTTTAGGTTTGCTGTAGTCAACAGGATATAAAAGTCTTTCCATATAGTATGAAACACACAGTAAGATTCCTTTACGAAGGTATTCAGTAAAGTGACTTTTGTGTATGATAACCGGAACCATCTTATGACTTTGCGTACTATGAGAGACTCGGTTGAGTCTTCAGTTTCACAAACACCAACTTGCTTCTAAGCCTTCAGACTCACCTAAGTTGGCACGGCGTGCGAATTTCAAACATGCGGCCTGGCATTGTCAACCTTTTGTGAGTAATGTAAACTAATATTTGACAAAGTCCTAAGCTCTTCCATTATCATTATTTTCATTTGTAAACCTCAGTATCAGCCAAACCTGTGAGCTGTTATTCATAACGGTTACTTTATAAGGCTAATTTCCACGGGGCAGCCATGCTGAGAACCCCGTTGGGCTTAAAGACGATCCCTTAACCATTCATTGTCACAATGCTATAATTCAGTACCCATCTTTTCGTCTATTCCTAGGGCGAATATCCTTTTTACATCAACCAGGTCACACTGAATGACTTAGTCGTATCTGATTCTACAGTTATTTTTACTCGTTTCCCTCTCGTCCCTTCGCAGACACAAGACGGCATTCACAAATGACATTTTCATCTATTTTATTACCAGTCTAGCTGAAAATCAACCGTCTAACTTGGGAACGGACTACGCTGTTACAAAAAAAATAGCATTACAATCGCTTTGCCCGATTGGACACACCTGAAAGCATGGACGAATCGTACCATCGCCTTTCGGTTCCCTCAAACAAGCGTTCGCAATCCGTATAGGATATCTTAGTGTATTCGATAAGTATTCAGGAACGTCTGGGTCAAATTTCCCGCCGAGTAAATGACGACACAACTGCCGTGATGAATGTGCCTATTAGTAGGTATCTGCATTTTTACTGCATGATTCAGTTCGTATTTTGTCAAAGGTAGAAAGTGATGATAAGAGAGCAAGTGGAGCCGTGCAGTGATTCTTTGAGGCTATCAACAAAAATCACGTTGCCACCTTATTCCACACATAAAGTCCTGCAACCGAAGTTACTGTACTTGAGTTTTCCTCTGAGATGGTGTTTTAGCCACCAAAACTTTCTGATTGAACCGCTATTCTTGTAAAAACGTCACAGCGCATAGTAGTATTCGAACGAGTCAATTTCACATTCACTGAGCTATTGTGGTTTGGAATTTATCTTTCTATTGTTCACCGTGTTACCACTAATGAGGTAAAGCAAACCAATCAATATAATGCAAGTTTTCAAGTAGATTGTGGGGTTATAATACTACAAATGAATGAACCAGACTTCACTGGCATGGCAATAGTTGTAAGGAGATTTACAATAAGTGACATAACTTTCAATGAATCGTAGTGAAACGCCAACAAAAAAATTACCTGATGGAAATGCTGTGAAATATTGACCCATAGATATGAGGAAGACGAATGGTGGTGGTTGACATCAGAACCGTGCGTTAGGGTAGATCTGTGGCAGCCAGGACGACCGAGATGGAGTGAAGCACCTAAAGACCAGACTCGTGGTCTGGTTTAAGGTTCCAACAGGTTCCTGCTGCAGTGACTCTGTTTGTTTTCATCAATTCCTAAACCTTCTCCCGTGAGCAAAATTAGAACAAGAGGATTCTGTTTACTCAGTTGAGAAGGCTGCTTTGCATTATTTGAGCTGTCCAATGTAAGTACACAACAACTTGTAGATTTGCTATCAATCCCTGATCTTAGGGGATCGCTCGATTACAACAGAAGGTTTTGGCGAAGAGAACGGTTTAAACATTCTGGGAGCCAATCGATGTTTCTATTGTGTTCAGACTTGCGAAAGCTATAAGTGTAAGACGAGCTTCGTTCGAAACCGCTCTAAACTGTCGTCTGTGTGTTTTTAGACTGATCCTCCAAAATCATCCGGGCGTTACTCTTCTCGCACACAGCCGCGAACGTCCACGTCGCCTGCTACCTCGTCCACAACCTCACCCACCTCAACCTCCACTGGATTATTTCACTATTCCCGCTGGTCTCCAAGCAAGACCAGTAGTCCCGGCAGTTATGTGGGTCCATCCATTGGAACAAGCGCCTCTTGGAATGCGGTAAGTGGTTTTCCGTTCCACCATGTTTTCACGTGCTCCCTCACTATCGAAGCTAAATTGTATGCTAGGCTGAAGTAAAGGTATCATCCCAATGTGTACTGTGTACTGTACATTCAGCGCCATGTGCCACGCATAAAAGTGTCATACGTACGCAGAGAGCCTTTAGTCAGAATTTATACATAAAACATTATCCAAAAGCGTCTCTTAAGCGAGATCTTACGTGATTCAACGCGTTGATGATCGTCGTAAATCAACCTAATTTTGCGGTCGGAATGTACAGTCCGTTGCAATCAACTGCCACCGGAGCCTTACGTAATATGATTATTACAAATGAAGGTCTTTCTGAGAAACCCGGTCATTTGTCCTATTTTTGAGATAGATGTCTTCGTGGATCGTAACGCATGTTGTGGACGAGCAAAACCATTCTTCGGAAAGATTATCTTAAAGTTAAAGTGTTTCTGCTGTCACTTTTCAACAAGAAGAGGTTTTGAACTCAAACATCGCAAACAGTCACCCATGAATCCACAGCAAATTTCATTTTTTCTTTTATCAATTTATCTTAGTTTTATTTGGAGAATATGGTATGGAGAGTCTCCACCACTTACCCTTGTTACTAATTTGAGTAAAATACACTCTTCTACGAATAACTGCGATCTAAATTAACCTCGCCTGTTATCGGTTGGCACCTCACAACTAAGTGACGCTAGCGGCCAAATACGTAATACCATGGCTGTTTCTAGGTTTTCATATTGCTTTCATGCGCTCTGACAACAATTTCAAAACACGACGACAGTGAAACCTCGACACCACTGAGAAGACTGAGGGTGAATTTGGCTGTATGTCAACACAGTACCTCCACAATGAAGAATTCCAGGTGTGTTCTGTCTCATAAAAAAGTTGTTCATGCTTCCATAGGAAAACAAAAAAATTGAGATACTGAGTGGTGCCGTTTTGACGTACGTAAGCCACCAGCCTCATAAAGTGCGGACTTCCTCGCACTTTCCCACGGTGCATCAAGCTTATCTCCATAATCTCGCCACGATGCCATTTGCAGCTACTCAGTGGAACATGAGGTTATCCACAAGGTTGCTACACAATCGCTGATAAAGTTAATTTACACAACTTTACATGATGACCGCTTCAGTTGACCATAGGCATTTATGATGAACCGCGGTGAATGACCTTTACATTAGCAAACCATGAACTGTATTTTGAATACGAACTCTGACCGCGAACCACCAATGGATATTCATGATTTTAAAGCCTAATGGTAGTCGATGGGTTTCCAAATGAGGCTCTACATAGTGCAACACCACGGAATGGCTACTAAAATAAGTGGACCATACGCGTAGGAAATGTTTTTGCCTGACAACCCCCCCCCATAGCACACCCAGACATACAAAAGTGAAATTGTGCAGTCACATGTTTTGCTGTGTGTCTGTACAATCGGCACTGCACGTGTTCCCCAGCAGAAAGTTCAGCAGTCGCCCCACTTTGGGCTTACAAATGACAGCTATGATAAATGGTGGAATGCGAATCAATCGCATAGTTATCTTTGCAAGTACATACTGCTAGCCGTTGGTTCTTTTCAGTCTGATAAACCTTTTCATGGCACAGACAAAGGACACAAAAGACGTCTGATTAGCAATCCAACTGGACCATACTGCTCTGATCAGGGATACCATTTTCTCGGGAAGCGTACACCTGCAGAACTGATTCGGTACCGTAATTCCGATCGAAGATGATCATTTTGCTAACTCTGTGAGCTACCGTTGTTTAGACATGTTGAAAGGTGCCAACAATCCAGCAGGTGCCCAGATGATGAGCCTTCAGAAGGGTGAAACCGGTCGAGGAATTTTCAGCAACCTTACGAGTAGTGCATTACGAAGGATAAACACTGTTCGCAGCTTACGTTTCTGTTTCTGGCGTCACACAGTCGAGCAGCCGTGCTGAGGGCTCGTCCACAGCCCGCCTGGCCATTTGAATCAAAATGACTTACTTAATCGATGCACAGGACGATGTCTTGTAATCGACCGTAAGATTTCGGTCCACTCACACAGTTGCGTAAGGTCATGACGACTCGGTGTTGGAGCTACAGCTTGGCTTATACAGTGTTACCGATCCGTTAGGCTCAATGCCTGTCTTTAGCGTCGGAACCTAAATTGCATGATAAGTTTGGAGTCGCTAGCTGACGGACCAAAGAATGAGCTCTGAATCCATCAACAGAAGGAAGGAAATCAAAGTAGAATTTATGCTAGTCGTTTTGATACAAAAGACAGAAAAATTTATGCACTATATCGTCCGTCCATACATCAAAATTAATCTTCTGTCGAGAATAGATATTTAGAACCTGCTTGATGGGAGCCAGAAGCAGATCTTGTTGCCCAGGCTTGAACACAACGGTTCAGTGTTTTCTCCATTGTTCTGATGGGACTTCATTCCTTTCCACATCCAAGAGCTCCGTCAAAAAGAAGAACGAAAGATGAGGAGAGAGTATTTTTTCCCAAATGGTTATATCACTGCCCGAACAGAACGGCCGTCTTGGAACTGCGTCGTATCATTTATTGGTGGATTGTCTCGTCTAGTTGTTGATATATCAAACAGTATGCCACGCAATCCCGACATAGTTTAACTGCAGTGGACTTGCTCTGGATGCTACCTTGTCACCCGGTGCATGCGTAGCGCTATTGGTTAAAAAACTCCGTCGTAATGCGAGATGAGGGTAAGCAATCTCTAATGAAGAACACACATCCATGCTAAACTGTCTTCTTTGGTGAGACTTACTGGGGTTTTAATCAGTTTGAGTAAAGTGTTTTCATTCGTACTGACCGAGATTAACACCTTTTGCTAGCGTGTCTCAGTCAGTGCAGTCAGTCCATGAGANGAGTTACACTCACATTCCCACAAGCTGCTTGGAAATTTCCGACCTAAAATTTAATTGTCTTGGTGCGTGATGGGTGGGCTATGGTTCTTACGAGTCATCTTTCCCCTCTCCGTAGGGGAAGACCGCAATCGGGGGAACATTTTGGTTTCGCCCAGTAAGGATTTGTGCACCTTCGATTTGTCCTCGATCTTTATGATTGTCTCTCTCGAAATTGAGAAAGTTACTTGTTATCCACTGTTTGGATTCATGTATTTTATCTCCTTTATTACAGGATTTGAATACGGTCTCTAGTGGTGGGGGTGGTAGTAGTGCGACAGTGGATTACAAACGTCTCTACGAGGCGGAGAAATTAGCAACGGATGAACTTCGGAACGAGGTTATGGCGGCACAGAAAGAAACACGTGAGCTGCAAGAACGAATCGAAACGGCAAAACAATCACGCTCGATGAGTGGAGCACACCAGAGGGTAAGTTTATTTAAAATTCTCATTGGATGTAACATTTGGAGATGCGCCATCGAAACCATCCTTTTGTTTGGTCAAAGGAAAAGCGTGAGGAATTCAAATATCCCAAACTCGACCAGATTCCTTGCGGACAATCTGACTTGGTCAAACCAATATCACCAAAAAACGGTACCCAACCTGAACATGAATCTACTGGATTCAAATAACCTTCACCTTTGTCCAGCCATAAATACCGAGACTCTTTTGAAGTACTCAATACAGACTTCATTAATTGGGCAAAAACAAGGTATTAAGCAATACGAATAATCCTAGAGACATTCTAGTTTTCTATAGAGGATAATGTCGGTAGCTCAGGTAGCGTAGATGGTCGTTGGCTTGTTCGCTGAGCTGGGCAATTTCGTTGCAAACGTTTCATCACCAATCGAGGTGACATCATCAGTGCGTAGTTGTGCGTAGCGGTGGGTTAGTGGTTGTGCCGACCTACACCACACTACAACCACTAACCCACCGCTACGCACAACTACGCACTGATGATGTCACCTCGATTGGTGATGAAACGTTTGCAACGAAATTGCCCAGCTCAGCGAACAAGCCAACGACTTTCCAATTTATTACTCTGATAAAACTAGTCCGTTGGTGATTGGAGGTTGGGGAAAGTGGATGGCTGATGATGGTTAGTTCACCGTGAGGGCTGAGAACAGTACTCAAAGAGATATCCGAACTTTGGGGAACAAATGATTGACGTTTTTAAGGAAAAGCAACTGGTGTTTGTCCTGTTGCTCCACTTTTCCAGGCGCTTGTCCCGTCGGGTTCGTAAACAGCTCGGGAACTAGCTGTGCATACTGGGCAAACAGGAGTAAGTGGACTCATTAGTTTTTGAACCAAATGTACCGTTGAGCCAGGGAAGTTCTTTTCAGAAAAACCTATCTATTGTTCTCACTCGGAGGGACATGTGTGCGCAAAAATCGTTACTACATACAAAAAGGAACGGAGTAATACTACTCGTGAAGTCTGAATGAATGCATGTTGTCTGACGGATACGGTCAATTCATCAACTAACAGTCTCAAGGCATCACCAGTTTCATACTGCAACACAGTACGTAAAATAGATTCACAATCAGCTGAGACGTGTATTCGATTGACATGTTTTTTAACCCAGGACGAATCCAGAAGGCGTTCTCTTCGAATAGACAACTGATCGTACTTTCACAAAAGTGCACCCGCCCACCATTGTGATGGAGTAGGCAACCTCACCCGTTGTTGTTACATGGGCACACGCGTTGGTCGGCTGAAGTTGGCGGCGCTTCGGCGTATGTAGATGTCCAGTTCATGTTCTGGTACTGCCAGAACAAGCCACGTATGATGCGAATGTCTGCAGATCAAAGGTGCTTGTCGCTCCCGGTCTCACAAACCCATTATCGATGGCTCACCACAGTAGGTCACGTTGACAAGCTGACGACTCTCGCCTCTGCAGGACCAATATAAGAAGGGCACGTTTTTCGAGGACTTGGTCGGAACGAATGAGCTGTAATCAACTGCCCGTCCTCACGCTGATTTGTAGGTTTTCACAGCCTGTACCCAGTTGGGAAAGACGAAATACGGCAACGTAGCTGTCCCACGCAGTGCTTAGGCAGTCCCCCAGTAGAGATGAGAACTGCAGCGCACATTTGTAACTGGATTCTGCATCAACTCAAGAAAACACAAGTACCCAACTTCAGGCAGAAAAGTCATAAAGATTATTCCAAAACACCATGTTTTTTGAACAGTTAAAGAGTTTAGTGTTCAAAATTAGGTTCAGTGTCACAACTGTTAGGCTGTAAAGCTTCTAGTAATCAAATCCCCCGTGTAGGTCATTCCTTTCGTCTTGTCAGCATCGACGATTCAGGCCATTTGAACACAGTCGGATCTGTTGTACACAGCCAACTGTTACACTGCTCAGTCTATTGTTCCTAAAGCACTCGCGTTGTAAGTCAAGGACTGTTCTGCACAAAACTGATCATTACGTGCTCTGCAGTTTGGTTCCAATTACCACTTCTAAAACTGACATTCTTGTTCCTGATACTCCCTTATAGTAGTGCAAGATAGGTGCAAATCGAGATTTGGTAACCTCAGCTATGTTCTCATCATTAGGCTTCTGAAGGCAAATTTCTCAGCTCACTGAACATTCATTTAACCATGTGCTGCTATTCGGAATGATCTCCTAAACTGGATCAAACCGCGTAGTATTTAGTAGTTGATTTAGAAGGATAATCCTGACCCTAATAATACCCAATCGAAATCCGAGCTAAAAAAGACAGCTTTTTTGCTTTCATACCCAATCTACTGCCTGCACGTTATTTTTGGCTTGTCATATGCAGTGATAGGGACTGATGTTGTTGGACTGATTGTTGGTTTGAAAATTGGGCTAAACAAACTGATTGTGTTAACATCTACTCTTTCTTTTTGACTGTCTGGCTGAAGTATTATTCATCCAGTGGCATATTTCCGGGTCTCTTAGCACCAGAAATTGTAGAACAAAAAGTGGCCACAGAGTATAACTCATTTTACTGAATTTCAAAGTGATACATCGGTTTTACCACTAGGCATTTGTGCCAGAAACGTATGGTGCACGAACATTCGATCATAACTAACAAATATGCAAACAGTTCTGCTCATCTGGCCAGCTGGTTTTGGATAATCAAAATATAAGACGGATAAATAAGCAGTGTTTTAGTTTGCGAGAAGTTTGTGCAGTCCTACGTGTCTATAAAACAAACCGAAAGATGAAGAACTCTTGGTGAAATAAATAAGGTTTAGAAAGTACTGACGGTGTGTTGCCCTATCGATGTAGATATGTTCAGCTATGAAATTTTTCAGCATATAGCTGCCACGAAACGTTAGGGAAACGAATGGGAAATGTCTTTCACATAGTTAAAAAGCAGATTCAGACTGGAACTGTGAGCCTTGAGGTGCACCGCCCGTATCTTGACGGCTGCGCCACCTCGAATGTTGAATAGTGTTCTGGAGCATTGAAAGTGGTCCTAAGGCTGCCCCTAAGCTAAGTGCATGCCTGGTGACAAGTCAGTTCTCGGGTGGCTGATACTGTCAAGAATGACGTCCAGCTTGTGCTACCGTTCTGGTTCGGGCTCTTTGACCCCAAAGCCAACCAATTATGTAGGGACTTCGATCTCTTCCAGGAGCTTCGGGTCACTAGTACTATACAGGTAAGTGGGCATCTGCAGCTAATCTCGCTTGAGACCATCCAGCCACAGGACGCTATCATTTCTCGTCGTTGTAAGATAAAACTGGGAGTAGGACTGCCTCGAAAAGAAGCTTATCGGTTCGAACCACGAAACCCTAGTTAATAACAATGATTCTATGAACAAAATCACAATTAAAGGATATGGCAAAAGGCACTTTTCAACACCTGTCTAACACATAAGTAGTGCTTCGATGTCCCACGAAAACTGATATTGAAAATGGGCCGAGTCGACTCACATTCCACTGGTTGGTATCTGTGCACACAAAGTTCTTACCAGGTGCCTACAACTATTCTGCATAGCGTAATTGTTGTTCGCATAGCTAGTGGAGTTGGCGCGTGAGAGTCACTAATTCCGATGTGAACCTCAAAGCACGAAGATCGGTGGAAAGCGTGCGAAACACTTGAAACTTATTATATAACAGCTGGAGTGAGGACGGTATAGGGAAACCACCACGCCCTACAAAACAATTACCCCGGCAATCCAGTTGGCAACAAACATTGGATGATGAAATAGGAGGCGATCAGTACAGTTCACGATTGCTTTAATGTCAACTTTGGTTCGTTGAAAGTAATAACGGTAATCAGGAACAAAGCTAAGAATATTTCAAGTATCGTATCTTGCAATACGTTTATCAATGTAAAGAGTGAAGTTTAATGTTGAGTTCTTTGCCAAAAAGCTTCCTAGACAAACAAGGCGCTAAGTTTTCAAGGTTCACAGTCAGAGTAACTCGCTCTTATTTTTTATAAAAAAATTATATATATATATATATATATGCATATATAGGATCTATATCCCTTTTAGCTGCAGCTCAACCACGCTGCCAGCCTTAGATGAATGATTCGGTGTTCGATGCCAACTGGTAGTGGCGTATTCGAGTCTCTTTGAACACTCAGGAGATGTCCACGTTTGTGTTCCTCGATAGAGACAATGATTTTGCAGTGCTTATGAGTCTTCTGTTAACGAGTCAGTTTAACTTCCAGCATAAGTCGATCGATAAACTTCAGCTTATTGTATTCCTGTGTTTGTGAGTTATGTCAATGGTATTGTCTCTTTCTCTGTTTTGTCTTGCAGAAAATCGAGAGAAGGATCTCTGAATGTGAAGAAGAACTCAAAGTAAGTCTTAAGATGGCTACCAGATGGGTAGAGGGTTCCTGTAGAAGTGTACTAGCCTTTCCAACCAATCACAACAGAGTTCCATGAGCTTAGTAAGAATAAATTGTACGAAAGATGCAATATAAGAATTGTATGAATGGGCTTAGTTAGAATGAGAAACCTAATCTCAAGAAATAAATCCGGGAATAGGTGACAAACAGCTATAGACAGAACCTCGATAAAGCGTATCAGTGTGCATACCCTAATTCGTTAGTTAGTTTCCACTCATGGTCTTGAGAGGTCATAACTGGTTACTTTGGGACCCGAGGTTTCGGTCAGCCAGTTGCTACCATGCGAAACAATTTAGTCCATCACAGTCAGTTAAGCAGCGGTTTCGTAGCCAGGGAAAATACCCATGGAAGCCCTCTTCTTTAGAAGAAGGTTTTTTCCACACGCCACACCATATCGCTGCCCATACCACCACCACTCCCACTCTGCAACGAGTGGGCTGACTTCAATGTGCCCCCAAATATGCCACAGTCTCACTTCACTTGTGTCATATTCTACTCGAACCGATGGGACCCTCTGTGAGAGTCCGCCCACAGCTTTTCCAAATGATTTAGGTGAGCCAAGGTGCGCGAAAACCAGGGTGTGCCAGGGAATGTGATTCGAGGGGTTGTTGAAGACAAGATGATTGGAAGCAAGGCCTTCAGCAACGGCTTGATTCGCAAGTCTATGGGGAGGAAGGTTGAAAAACAGATGCACTAAACTGGTCAGTCTGTTGCTGAGACGTGCGATTAGCCAACGGACCGGTTATTGGCCTTAAAATACACTCAGGCCGTTGGTCATTTAAAGGATAGCTAGCAGTCTATGCTCAAGTACACTGGCGTAAATGAGTATCGTATGTCACTCATCGGCTCTGTAAAGCACTGGACGGAAGGGATTGAGTTAACTGGACAAAAGATAGCTGCAGTTAAAGACAGACACGTTTAGAAATGACCGTTATTATCGGCGGAGTGGTGATCAGACTGAAAATAAATTGCGGTGCCAAGGACCTCGAAGAGGGACCCGCCGAACTTGAGTTCAATTCACTTTGGGTTTCCAACCATAGATCGTTCACAGTTATATACTGGTCCATATTGCCAAAATATTTGGACGCTCAGACCTAACGATTATCGTCTCCAGATGTCCAACACGGTGTGGACAAGGGTGACTTTTATTCTGAAACTTTTGAAGCTCGCATTTCGCCCCTAAGTCTTAATAAAAGGGCGAACTAACTAAGTGAATGTACCGAAATGTTCACCAGAACAAAAACGACCACTAGATGGGACCAATCATTCTCCTGTGTTGTCGGACATTGCACTGTATAATCAGGACCATGACATCTACACATAGGGTGGTAAGTAGCCCGAAACGTGGTACATGGTACCACTGAAAAATTCAGGCCAAAATAGGAAACCATACCATACTGTAAATTTTACAGTAGTTTATTTTCTACGTGAATTCTTAATTGAAATGCAAAAGATGGAGTCGTCTGGACAAAGTGGATGTCTTTCAGAGAACCATTCATCAAGAGTTTTGTGGTGGAATTTTGTTCGCATCCGGTACAAGATATGCCACGGAATCGACCAACGAAATATTAGAGCCAGAATAAAGGACGGTAAAGCTGCTAATTCTGAAAAGAACCAGAATTTTCAGCAGAAGACATGGTCACAAAGTGTGGCTGCTGCATTTCAGTCTCTAAACTGTTATGCGAGAGACCGTGATCCAACTTTCTTGGTGGGGAATAATGGGCTCCATAAGCACCAGCTAGAAGCAGAAGACGTAAACAGACTCCCATTTCAGGGTGATGGGCTGTTCTTATCATACGATTTGCTAGGTTTCACCGACTGTTTGTGGCCGTGTTAATTCTCCCTTGTAGACAGGCTTACGAAAAGCTCATTTATACAAGCCTAGGCAAAGTCTCTACCTAATGGAAATTGGTGTTCCACCAAAGATACACTGACTAGGTTGCCCGCCCTACTCGCTAACAGGCTTCCATGACTCACCGCTCAAAACAGCCTTAGTTGGATGGATCTGTATGGATCAGCATCATTGCCAAAACCAGAGGACTACCTATTCATAAGTGTAGTTGACACAGCTCGTTACCCAGTTCTTCTACAGCTTCTTCAGCTAAGAGATCTCCATGTCATTGTCTGCAGTGTTTAGGACTTCCTCAATGACCAGGTGCTGTATTTTGTGTGCTATGCTGTCAACGGCACACAGTTGTTACTCAGCTTCGCTGGGCTTTTCGCCAGGTTTATACAGCATCATGGAGAGCACCAAGTGACGTACTAAACTTTTGCTAGCCAGGAGTGCAACCAGACTACGAAGAAAACGAGGTACGAAATGACGTTGTGATCAGTGAACTCCAATCACAGAGGCTCACAAGTAAAGTGGCGGTCAGGACACTTCATTATCACACGTTTGTTTGCTCGGCCAAAATGCAATTGGCAGTGTTGGTACTCGACAAGTCAAGCATATACTCCCGCCGACAAACTGATCCACACTCCATTGACATCACAGACTGTGGAAACCGCTTTGACCAGTTTGCCGGCGTCCAGTCGGGAATCACACGCTAAGTGGTTTTGTTTGCTGCCCCTACCCCATGCCGGACCCTCGTTTGTAGCCGCACATTCAGTCTCCAAAAAACTGTGACCTCGTTCAGCTCCACTGGGTCAGGCTCGTAATTCAGGAACCGCAGATGATTCGTAGTACGTTTCACAGTTTAGTAGAGTTGTGCACCGGCTTAGTGAGAGCTGACGGCATCCGAGAAGTCATTCTATGACTTCCTAATCATGAACGCCCAGAATGAAGTTGATAACTACGGTGCTTGGATCTCTTGGGTCTTCATAACCTTGAAAATTGAGAGCATTTTTGCTGGATCGAACGCGAGCGTTCTTTTAATTCCGTGTCGGAGGCACTGAAAATTAGAATTTCATCAAACCTCTGCTTTCAGAGTCCAGGTTTCGGCGAGTTCGTTCTTGTCAGAAACATTCACCTGTGTTGATGACACAAGAGTCACTGATAGCTTTTCAGTAGCTGACGAGTTCACCTCTGACAGATTTGTTTCGTTGGCAGATAAGTCTCCATTGTATCAATGTCCAGGTAGTCTCAAATTAGAGGTAAGAAAGCTCATTGTGAATGGAGTGGGGGCCTGTCCAAAACTAAATTCCTTTTTGTGACCAGCAGTAGAAGTGCAGTTGGTTCATTCATATAGGCCCCAGTCAAAGCACAGCGGCCCGTAAAGTTCGCGAGAATTCATCAGTACATCATTTTTTCGTCCAGTCTCACAACCACTTCGATCCAAAATTTGTGCCAATCCATCACCAATCCATCACCTGCGCGAGTCTACGTCGGTCCAAACTGCTTTTCGTCTTTCTTATGGCTGTTAACCTATTTGCCTTCGGAGGCCGATAACCCATTTCATCTGTGGGTTACGTGTGAGAAGTTTGTGGTTAGAGCGTTGTCAAACTTCATCTCTCCAACTGACTGGTCGTTTTTTAACTGTTTTTCAACCCCGTTCCACACTGACCGAGAATCAGACACCTGCTCATGGGATTGAGGAGAAAGTTGGTCTCAGACGTGAGCACAACTGGCAGCGCATTGTTGCTGAACTTGTTAACGTTGGAACTCCGGGAAAAAGGCATACCCACCATTTCCCTCTGATAAATCCAATCTGATGCGGGGCAGCTCCTGGATGCAGAAAGGTACCCCGATAAATTAAACTGACTCAACAGAGAAAGCAGATGAACCTGTCAGATTCCTCAAACTACTGAATAAAAATTGGGATCACACCTAGTCATCTAAACACAGAACGAGGTTTTTTCGGGCGCAAGATATGGAATTTTGGGAAAAATACCAGAACCATAAAAGTTGGCACGGCTTCAGTATGGTAACACAAAGCATTAGGAATTAAACTAATCCTAAGCCGACCATATTGCTTATGGGTATCTGAGTTGACTGAGCTTATAGCAATAGAACAATGGTAGCTTGAACATAAATTGCTTAGTATCAAGGGCTCCTCACCTTTGTCTCGGTAAAAATGTGGAAACTGTTTCCACATACCGCACACAGACCTGATCGTGCTGTAAAAAGCGAGGTGATGGACTGTACGACGGATACCGGAGACAGTCCAGTTGGTTGCCCCGATAAAACTTATCCGTTTGTGATTGAATACTAGAGAAATACGAATAGCAATTGTTATATCACACATACTGAAATCACTGTGTAACTTAAAAACAACAGATATTCCAGATCAGCCGGTTCATTCGGCGTAAGGGTGAGCGATTTACTGGCAGCACTATTTCAATGGCATCAGTTTTTGTCAGTAGATCAATGCAGACCAGGCCGATAAACAGCTCGACAGTTAACTTTGGGAAATCCCAATACCGCTAGTGGATCCATTGATTTGAGGGCTAGGGGTATGTTCATATCATCGAACAAAAATGTCATTATCCAGGACACGTGTACCCCGATATCGTCGTGAACGAATAGTGACACATGTAAAGTTCACGTAAATAATACAGTCCGCTAAAGGCCGTTAGTTTTTCTATTGGCAGTGTATAATGAAACACTGGGTCATCTGACCAATCATATGGTATGGAATTCTGTCTCCCAAGTCCGTGATCCATGAATATCGATCGGTTGAGGCTACCAGATCTCTCACGATACGTTGGCCCACGTAAAAATGGCATGGGATCGAAACCTCTCCTCACACGCCTATTATCGGTGCCTCACTACAATAGGCTACAGTTAGGCCACCTGACATATTGGTCGATCTATACCCTCAATTCTGCGGAACGTGGGCTGGGCTATGGAGAAACCGACCCTTAAGGTTCAGGCTTTGGCAAATCAACCAGTCGCCGCCCAAACCCGAACGCGTTTGCCAGGTCGGATGTGATGATACACTTTGTCCAGCGTGCGCTGTTGGTGTGGTGATAACACTCTCGCCTCACATTTAATTTATCCGGATTTCAAGCCCCGGAACGGCCAAGGGCATGCATTGCTGATAAGCTCTAATAATAGCGAAAATCGAGTCCAGTGTCTCTTTCTTGGGTGTGTGTGCTCCGGGGCAGGAGGAGGACGGTTCATGTGAGAGCGATCCGACTATGTGTCATTCGCTTTGGTGTCTGGAATCCACCAAACCCCAGGTATGGGGATTGTATTGTATGACGATGAAGTTGCCTCACGCAAAACACAACCCGTTCAACTGAATGCGTTTGTAGAACTAGACTTTGTACAAAGCTACGAAAGCGAATTCACCCAGCTTCAGGCTGAAAGAAGCCACAAAGGGTTAACCAGAACATCCTATAAAAAAAGCTGTAGCACCCTTCCGGTGCCTAGCTGCCATGCCACCCGAAGGAAGCACGAGGGCTGGGATACTGCCAGGTTGCCCAAGCCTAGACAGGGGAAGTCGAGTGGTGGGGGTCGGATTCGAACCACGGATCCTCCGATCAGTAAATTCGCGCTTGAGCCATCTCGCCCTCGATCACATGGAAGTGCATATATAAAGTACGTGACAGAAAGCGAGAAACCAGGGTAGCAAAAATGAACTAAATTTGCAGGGCTAGTCATACAAATGAGCGAATGCAATAGAAATGAATTATCATACCGCAAAATTTGTATAGCCCTATCAGTGACGTTACGAATAACCTAACCTCGCCTGCTACTTTCATATTAGGTAAAATTAAACTTGAGTGGTGGAAACAAGACGATGTGCTCGTTCGAACGCCTCTCAGAATTTGTTGAATCCATTATCTTTGTAGTGGAGGATGTAAACTAACATTAACCAACTCGTGAATTTACTACCCACAGTGCAACATCAACCTTCCTTTCCAATTTCCCGAGTGTAAGAAGCTGTAGCCGCGCCTTCTACTGCACATTCTTACATTTGTATTGGTGCTGAGTATATTTTGTCCGGACATCGTAAGCGGTTCGTGTACAGTTGCGTACTGGTTTTATCCACATGGCCAAAATTTCGAAATCGGGTTACGTAACGGTCACCTTAGAGTCTTTCCAGAATTAACCAGTTGCGCGGTTTGTATCTGTTCAAAATGTATTTTACGAATGCCATCTTGAACTACTCATTGTCTGCTTGCCAAGATCGGGTTCTTTACGAACACCAAATGGCCGGAAGCATTCGAAATTAATCAGTCAGTAGAAGGTTAAAAAAATTACGGGCTGACTGGGGAATAAATTAGATCATCGAGTCAGCGAATTTGTGAGGACACATATCCTCTTTCAAGCACTCTAAATCCGTATTCTTCAGGAGTTTGATAAAAATATCAACGAAAGGCTGAGACTTTGTGATCTTGCTTTTTTAGAAGCCTTTTAGTAAATTTCTCCCCATTAATTCTGAATCGCTGAAGCTAAACAGACCTATCCACTTTCTTTTGTCTTAGACACTCGAGAAGCTCCGCGCTGAGTCGGAAAAACTTCGAGCAGAACATCGAGCACTCGTACGGGTTGTTGCACGACTGAATCGTGAAAAGTGATGAACCCTGTCGGTACGTTGAGCGCCCTTCGGAAAATACGCTGTCGGGATACCGACAACCTTCAGGTTCTGCGAATAACCGGGACAAGATTTTTGTGGTCCAGTAAAAAAAAGACCGAAACAACCTTTGTTTGTACATTCAATTTACGAGAACAACCAATTACCTAATAAATTCATTCTTTTTTTTCGGTCCAAAGCTACCTCTGGATTTGCACTTAATTCAAAAATGTGTGCATCTGTCAAATAGCAGTATATGGCGAAAAATAACCCTGCGTTTTAGTCGTCTGAAGCATTTTTCGACCGCTGCGACTCCCTCAAAAGAGGCCACTTCCGACCTTTCACTTGGGAAGGGGGCAGTGTCTGATGAGGGACATATACTACTCTGCACTTTAGGAAATGTTTCTGAGGACTGTGAAGCTCGAACGGAGCGTTTTCCCGTGACAGGGCTGACTGCCTACAGTCCTAACGCATATTGTCTACCTAGGATTTATCTAAATTTGGCTATACCCGGAGCTTTTAAGATGTAATGTTTCGTTCGTTTGGAATAAATATTCTGGATTAGAGATGTGAATGATCGTGTGAATGCAATGTGATAAACCTGCGCAAGTCACGTATGTCTCAAGACGAACGGTTAGTTTCCGTTTCACCTAGCCAAAATCCAAGGATGAAAGTTTCCTCTAGTAAAAAGTGACCGAATTTGATGTGGTGGCGACTGACATAAAATTGTCGTGTTTTATTCTATCTAATGCTCTAACCTAACTACCTTTTAACGTAGACCCACCATGTGTAATCGAACGAACGGTGCCGTGCGCATACCCCAGCTCAGTTTAGCTCCTGTCTGAAGTGAGTTCATCCATGAAGATACCAACACACTGCTTGTGACGTCAGCTGTTTGTTGTGATAAACGATCGAAAATCTCGATCAGTGGCATAGGGTACTTTAATTGTGTAATTTTCTATCCATCTGGAGAACAAATGTGCCTCCTGTCCCGCTGTGGTGTAGGTTGTATCCGCGACAGTAGGATGGCAAATGAAAGTATATCTTCAAGGGAGAGGGAGTGGCGGGCTCAGGAGTAGCTCCACTACCCCGAGAATTGTCAAACCCACCTGTTGTATATGATCAACACCTTTCGGTATGAATTTACATTTTGACAAGTCTAGTTTGGAGAGGGAGTGCGGCCTCAGGAGTAGCTCCACTACCCCGAGAATTGTCAAACCCACCTGTTGTATATGATCAACACCTTTCGGTATGAATTTACATTTTGACAAGTCTAGTTTGACCCGCTTTTGCGACTGTTCCATTAATTTATATCCCGGGGGACTCGAAGAACCTCAAAAAAACGTATAGGTTGTTGTTTTGCCCGGCGAAAGCTTTATAAAGAATTTCGTTAATAAATCTACAAAAAGTGGTTCTCACCAAAAGGATAATTTCTCCTAAAAATTCTGATTGTTCTTCATCAAACAAAACCTGTTGTTAGTGTGGGGAAAGTTTGGAATTAAAATGGAGATTTTGTTCTGTAAGTAAAGCCGATCTATGCTGAAAAGCTGAGAAGCACTGTACAGCTGTTTCATCCTTGTGGAGAATCACCAGTAGTGTGCACCTCACGAAACTCCAGAGTTTTTAGCCTGCGACCTCTCGGTTAGTAGTTTCAACACAATCTTTCGGCCACGAACAGCTGGTCAGCGGTGCGATTAAATCGCTTAGACAGGATTTAGCGCAGCTCATATTTCAGTCACGCGATCCACATCACGTAATCACGCGTCGAGTAGATCCTTAAACAACGACTTCCCAAATGGAAGTTCCACTCATCGGGTGAACTTTATTCTTCCCCTGAACTGCTTATAAGTTATTGGTAGTGTGAGAAAAATTGGGAATTTTAATGAGGATTTCATCCTGTAAGTGAAGCCGATCTACGCTGAAAAGCCAAGAACCGCGTCTCGACAAAAATGGAGTCTTTCGGATCACAATACCTCCTAATAAAGGCTTTCGGAGATATAAAAGGGGAGTACTGCTCAAAAAGATATACCCCATTGACAACAGACACCAAGACAGATTAGCTGAAACTTTGTCGTCCTAATAGCTCTTTCACGTTGTAGAGAGTTACCCTATCGCGGCAAGTTAGTCCCGACAGATACAGATTAACAAAATAAACAAGGCACCTACACATGATTCAGCTCAAATGATAAACACTCTCCGAAACTTCCAGTGAGAATGACACCAATAGTCACCACATTGAACTCAATTCGAGGACATCATGGTCTTATTTGCACAGCGAGCCCTATGTTCACCTTTGCGGTGTTGTTTTTTATCGAACAGGTCTGAGAGATGTTTCAGATAAGCAGTTCAATCCACAAAATTGGCTGGAGCGCCATAAGTGCTGAACTAATATTGTCCGTCAACTCGCGTCACCAGCACACATGTGTATCGATCAAATGGTACTAAGTTATTCGGTCGAACCTACCCAATTGATATCATAGTAATTAGGAACCAAGGATGAACTTTACGATAGTTGAGTAGACATTTTGTCGGAATTGGGGCAGATGCAGCAGAAAACTCGGTCTGAGGAAATATCTTAGAGCCAACGGTTTTATGATAGGACCATAATGGTGTTCGAAAACGAAACGGTCTATTCAAGTAGCCAAAATGTCGAGATAGACATGACTGGAATAAACAATTTTTATATATTTTTATTCGCATATAATGTGCAGTCGGACTTGCGAATTAGTGAACACCTGTGGGGAGTAGAACCCACAAACTATCATTTGATCCATTTGGTCAATTTGAGTAGTTGTAGTCGCCAAAAAAAACAGCTGATGAGGCCACCACAATTGACAAAGGCTAACTGGGGAGTACAGAACTACCTGGACCTATTTTTAACGTATGTTTTCAGTTGCATCCGTAACACTTCCAAAACTAGATAGAGCTAAACGAGACTGCTTTTACAAGAAAATAATCGCCAGTATGATAACTGACAGTGACCAGTCTACAAATTGAGTTATTTTTACCGAAACTTCAGCTGAATCTATCGTTCCACGGACAAAAGTAGAGTTTTTCCAGTATATTCGTGAAATGTTCGATAAATAGTCACATTTGAATGCGAATCATCAGCTCCAAGGAGATTTTTCACCTGGATTTCAAAAGTGATGGGGGTTGATGGTATACCTTGGGAGTAAATAGTGGAAAAGTGACATAATTGACTAATTCGTCTAACTAAAACAAGTACATTCAGATGCCCAATATGGGCTATTCCTTCGGTGTAGCAACGAACGAACTCATAATGAATGCCTGCAACACGAGAAGAGCTGGCAGAACAACACTAAACTCTTACCAGCGTCAAAAATGCAGGTTATCTTGAGGAGACCTGTCCATGTTACAGAACCTCACAACTCACTCGAGAACCTGCTACAGCCTGATTAGCCCTACCTTAAACAACTATTCAGAACTTAGTTCCATTTTCGTCTGATTTACCAGAAGTGAATTACCGTCCGACTGTGCTTTCAGCCACACCGGTAGTTCAATTTTCAGAGCATAGTAAGGTTAACAATTAAGGCTGTCATCTACTTCCTCAGAATAAACTGATTACTCGGTGATTTGAGCCGATTTCCATCTTAATCCCGTAAAAGTTCCAAGGCCATTCGTTCACCAGAAATCATCCATACCAGAGAAATTTTTCGGGATGCTTATGTCCGGAAATATCTTGGACATAACAGCATGGGCTTGAAGCATTCTGGCATGGCGAAAACGACGAATCGCCTTCATGCACAGAAATTGCACAAAACGCACCGAGTGTACACAAATCTTCACTGGGGGGAGGATTTCAAACTCATACACGCATGAGGTTCTATCAGGATGGCACACAAGCCTTTCAAGTAGTAGTGCGGCTGAGTGTGACTGGAATTATTCTTATCACAATCTGTACGATGCATATTGGTATACTTGACCCCATTCATTTGGTACAGTGAACACAACTTTGGTGTACCTCTTAACGTACTATTACAGGCAAGGTGTTCATAACGAAGTCACGCGGTGTTTCTTCACTGCATCTTATTCCTCAAGAAGGGCACAGCCGATGGTTTGAAACCATGTGATAAGACTCAACCAAATCACTGGGCCGACGTGGATAAAATCCATGAATCAGAGAATGAACATTACAGAAGAGAAACTAGTAGCCGAATAAGATGGGATTTTATCTGAGAATCAAAATCTTGACGGTAGGGATAGTTGTTCACGAGACCCCTAGTACTGTATTCATAATAAGCCAGTCTATCTCCGCACTGAAACAAATTTCGGATTTCATCTAGATAACGAGTTTGTACGATGGCCACTGGCAACACCGGCTGACACAATTTATTAGACAGACGAACTCAGACCATCGGAAACAGAGCACTTGCAAGCTTCGCTTCCACAGAGACCAACGTCAGTTCTGTGGAGTTGTGAAATACGGTCACGTTAGAAAACACTGACTGGTTAGGATGCCAGCAACCTGCAAGTAGGCTGTATGGGCGGAGAAAACGAGGATACATTGGACACTAGCAGTTTATGTTCCGTCTTCACGGCACCGTCCTGGTTAATAGCTCAAGCAGCTAATATATTCTTTGTCCACGCCCAAATTTCGAACACTGAAACCTCAGGGTTAAGCCGTGGTGTTTCACAACCAGATCACCTAAAACAGCCGTGAAAACTAAGACACTGCAAGTACTTAGACCACAGATACGAGGAAACTAACCAATATTGGTGGGCTGTCGAAGAGTTTTCAGCAACCTTGTGAGTAGTTTCCTTTATGGAAATAGTGGATCTAGTCACAAACTGAAAACTTGATGCCGAATCTATCGATTTTTGCTTTCTATCAAGTTTCCTGGCTGCTGGCTTTTTTCCGAACTGCATCGTCAGACACACGTAGAACGCAAAATAGCCTACATTTCGGACCAGATCAAGTAACCAGAAGTTGTAGGGTGCGGGTCTTGCTGTCACATGTGTTTTCGGGTCGCGTCTATATGTGATTCCTCTGATGCTATAGCAACCTTCGAGTAGTTTCCTTTATGGAAATAGTGGATCTAGTCACAAACTGAAAACTTGATGCCGAATCTATCGATTTTTGCTTTCTATCAAGTTTCCTGGCTGCTGGCTTTTTTCCGAACTGCATCGTCAGACACACGTAGAACGCAAAATAGCCTACATTTCGGACCAGATCAAGTAACCAGAAGTTGTAGGGTGCGGGTCTTGCTGTCACATGTGTTTTCGGGTCGCGTCTATATGTGATTCCTCTGATGCATCCAAAAGCTAGGGTCAAACCGATTCAGTCGATGGCAACAAGCATGTGTATGCCAGGCAGGCTCGCGCTATTCAGGTATGTAACGATCATGTTCGTTCTTTAGGACAGCAGAACGTAGGCAAAGATGTGACAGTTCAACTAACTACAAATGCACTCGCCAGGGTTGCCGAAATGACTGTAGCATACTCCAAATTTTACACTCCACATGTCGTCTGAGCAGCACACCAAACTCAGGAGGTTCATTGCACCAATCGATGAGCCCATCAATAAAAACACAACGGCCCCCTACAAATAAACTCCCCCCTATGAGGGACCAAGCTGAGACAACCAGCCAATACACTCCATGAAGTTTGGCTCGTAAATGATACGTTTTCTGAAACCAGCTTCCAAAAAATTCCCTCTCGACCAAAATTGAGATGCAAAACACATTCAATATGCCTTCTGATAATTCTATACCAATTGGGGATCGGACTCAACTCCTTGAGACAACATGACTTCCGAGGTGCTTACCAGTGTGTGGGAGTGATTTTGGTTTGCATAGCACAAAACTTACACAGCTATCTCTCCGCTAGTCCCCCTTCTTATTCAGAGGAGACCATTGTTAGCTAGTTTCTCTTGAAAGTTGATCTCTTCCCACAAAAGACCATGTCTAGAAGGCATTTCGAAATGGTTCATCCTGGAAATAGCTGTAGTTAACTATTAACACCTCGGGAAGATTATTGAGAGAGGTGACCAAAACTGACCACTTGCCTGCGGATTATAGATGAAACTACCTCCCCGGAGCAGATTTCAGTGCAGTATAAAAATGAACAGTCTCTTAAAAATTATAAACTCATTGAAGAGACCAATCTCCTCCAATAGGTGTAGGGTGTAAGCCCTGAAGAGGGTCAAGTACCCCATTCCTCGTACAGGTGTCTTAGCTGGGTCTTCCGTATACTTTGGAAATAAAAGAATCGAGAACGCGAAATTGTAGCGTAGCTGTTCTTCTACTACGCTATCAACTCGAGGGACCGGCTAAAAGTGGTTTGTTTGTTTCAAATAGTATACCAGAATTGGGCTCCTTCAACGAGGCCAACTGCATAAAATATTCGTGGCTGTCAATGAGTACTGCTGGGCAGCTTTTTTTACAGGTATTGGAGAGGTATAACGTCTAGTCAAATTGCCGCCAGTTGTTACAATGACTGCAGGTCAATACCAGGCATTTGAGGAGGTATGAGATATCTTTAGGGACCTTTTCACTGGACTTCGACCGTTCCAAAAGAGATTATCCTCTAGCGGCTACCATCTTGTTCGGTCTTTTGGGGTCATCCCCTAGGTGTAGACGATCGTGTTAGATGGATCGACTTCGGCCATCAAACAACATACTGGCTTGCTTCGTAGCAACCGAAATTTGAAGGGGTGTTGGCGAAGTACAGTACCAGTAACACGAGTAATTAGCCGACTCCTGGCAAGCGAAAAAGTGACATCCTCACTGATAATCATGACAGCCTGAGTAGGCTCAAGAGCTGTGTGGCCTGGGGATTGGGTATGAAACGCTGAAGCATACCTATGATCATATGGACGGACGACGAGGAAGTTGTGGGTCCTACGTTAGTGAAAAAGTTGGAACTGTTCGACATTTGGCCGTCAGAACGTTCATACTAGATGTCAAGATCTACTTGAAACCGGCTCTCTGCTTTTCAAATCATGAATACTACAGTCAAAAACCCAACATTGATGGAACAAAGCAAAGATTCTTCAGGCACTGTAACGTAGCTACTGATGGGCTCTTTAGAGCGAATCTAGGGATTCAGAATAGTATGATCGGTCAATTCCGTTGGTCAATTCCGTGCCACAATAGTAACTAACTCATTCGTCCACACAAATGGATCATGATGGAAAGTTAAATTCTATCAGGAGCATAAGGCTTAGCATAAATAATAATCCATATCTCGTATGTGGTCGCATTCTGAAGATGAGATTTCCATGCCACTGGACGTTCCAAACATGATTTAGAGTAGTTCTTCCCTTTTTATTGATGCGCCCAATATTTCGCTAGACTTGGGCAGCTCAGATGATGATGCTTTACAGTTGGACATCGAGTTCCCACAAAACCTTGGTTAGGAAAGATATGCAGCGTTCTGAAGACAGCCCAAGGATTAGGACGTGAATGACGAGGGATTAGGGTTCGCAAACCATTACTGACTTTTCGATTGCTTCCATCAGGGATTGGACAAATTGTCGTCACTTCAGCCCTCATCGACAGAGAATGCCCCCAGATGGACGTATCCGGGATTCGCTCCAGATTGTGAGCTTTAACTAGGCTGCTATCCCTTGACTAATGATGTTCTCATTATGGCTAGGACAACAATGTGTTAAGTACAGGAGAAAAATACAGATCAATTGGAATTGTGTTCAGTTAGTAGATAGAAAAAGTGCACAGCACTAAATTCCGAAAGGTCTAATCATGGATCAGGTTATGTCAAGCAAAGGCTGACATGACCACCAGTGGTACCACGAGATTATCAATTTGTTCCGTGTAGGCTTCGACCAGGACACCCAACACGATGGGTACGAAACCGGATTTCACAGGCCACGAGTGCAAGTGGGCGACAATAAGCCAGCAAATGCACTGAAAACAGAGAAAAACAGGAAGACCGTCAAGGAAAATCGGTTAGGAGCGCGATACAAAAGACGATAGATGTATCACACATCAGTTAGCAAGTTGCTATGCAAGCAGGTGAACATGGATTTTACGATGCGCTGTGAAGCGTGCAAGTCTCTATTCAACCAGTTATTTTTGAAACGTGAGTACTAACTATCAGAGCAAGGCCTGATAGCCAATTTTGGGCACCCGTCTGGTGTCCGAACCTGGCTCGTCCAAACAATACACGGCAAATTTCTACAACGTTTTATGTATGACGATGGGAGAAGTCCGAAAAAGACGATGCACTAACCTCAGAAGGCCGATTCATGCTCATCTCCATGATCTGAAGGGCCTTTGATCTCAAGAGTCAAATGCGCCTAACTGGAACCCGGACTGCTTGTGACTACGGAACATTCCTGACGCAAACGGCGGATCCGAGGTGCACTTACTTCTCCAATCACAGACGTGTCAAAAAGGCAGCTGACGAGGCGAGTTTTTAAAATAATGATAAACCACTGAGTACTTTTGTTGTGGTGGCTCGGTCACGTGCTGCTGAGACTAGTGCTTGCTTCCCTGCAGACTGTTGGATGGACAAGGCACAATTAGGAAGAGTAGGAAATAGGCTGAGGAGAATCTGCGGACTACGGATACGATGTTTCAGGCCACGCGTTTTGCAACCTACGGTCACTGCCCGGCATTACTGGCATTGGCGTTGTCACTGCATAACTGGGTTACATAATTGAGTAGTTCTAGGTCCTTAAAAATGTTTCGGATAAGTTGCAACCAGACCTTTGTTCTCTCGTCTGTCTACTGTAGATGTCTTCAAATGATTCGCATCACCAGAGGGTAAATTTTACCCAAGCAATTGAGTGTATTCATGTTTTTTACTAGGCATCCGTTCACATCGCAAAATTTTGATGGGACGAATTTGTGCAAGGTTGTTTTAGTCGATCCTCCACAGCGGACACTTATAGCCAGGACCACAAGCTTTACAATGATTTTCCGATTTATAATGATGGGCTATGAAAGTGGTTTCGTTCCAAGTCTGCCAGTTAGCTAAATTCCGGAGAATAAACCTTAAGTAAGTGAAAACTTCTCAATGGGGGCCCCGTTTTTAGTGAAGAAAAGTTGGTGCAGTGCGAGGTATGGCGGGCGTACTTGTATGAACAGAAGTGCCCCTTGTTCAGTGAGCACCCATGGTTCAATTTGATTTTCAAGCCCTGAGCTAAGAGTACACCTACGAACTGAACACAATGCAAACATAAATCGGTCAATTGGTGTGAGTTTTGCTCCATTCTGCCATAAACGCCTTTTGAAGATATCACAATACCAGGACCAATTACTAGCAACTCCAGAATGAAACACTCTACCCACGCCATTAAACACGACACCCAAGAACGAGCACGTTTTTAGCATGTACAGTGAGTCGTGAAGTCGTACAGTGAGACGTGAAGTAATTAACTGAAGCTATTGTCGGAAGATTATGACTATGCGGTATTGCGGTACCGAAACTATCTCATGAGCCCTACAGGTCACAAGCAACAGTAAGCCAAGGTTCCTCGTCAGTATGCGGTCAGTCTTCTTCCATGGGAGACTAGTCTATTTTTTCTGGTTCGGCTATTCTTTGTAGCTAAAACAGATGTTGGTGAATACCAGGCAGACCGTCTTACTATTTCAAAGGCTCAATCCCTCCTTAAAGGACCTAGTATCTTAAAAAATACATTCCGATCACGTGGACAACTTGGGTAGCCAACTACTGACCCCGAGTGACACTGTTTCGAGCAACTCTGCTAGTACCCCTACCGGGCAGTTGGCGTCATTGTCAAACAACCAGAAGACTGCCTCTTCGCAAGATAGTTTGAACGAAACTCCCTCCATCTGGCGTCTTCTCTATCCGTACCATATCCCCAAAAAGACTAACATCTCCAGGTGTTAGTAGATTAGTGATTGCCTCCGTGTCCAGGCGCTTAGTTTCGTAGTACACGTTCCTTTTGTGAACGGTGATCTGGAATAACTCAGATGAAGAACATGCTTTACTCAGCTAATAGCGTCACGAAGCACACCAAAAGGTGGTCTTGGATGGCCATTTCCAATTGGAACGCAAATGAAAATGGGATCCAGGTTCTACGGGAAATACAACACAAACCAAATGTTTCATGGACCCGATAGCAATTTTTGATGACGTAACTTTGGTCCATAAAACAACACACTGATGGCCTCCAAACTACTCGGAATTACTAGACGAAGCATACTACCCATAAGGTCGCCAAAAACTCGACAGCCCACGACCAGTTTCGTCCTTCTTCGAGCTGCTTAGGTAGGCATAACCCTATGTTCTACTTTAATTCGAATTGGACGCAATTCGCGAACCGCACTCATTGTTTTTAAAGAGAGACCTAACCGAATCACGAATGAATGCGTCCTTTGTGCTATTCTCCAATTGAATGTGTTCCCAAAGGCCGCATTAGACGTCTCGATTGATAAGTTTGGAGTTAAACACCAAACCGGTACGATGCAATGCAACAAACAGCCACCTGAGATTAAAAGCTGTATTGTTCCACCCTGCGTATATGTTGCCGAAATGAGCCAGTGAGAGCATTAGCTACATTCCTATCAAAAAAAGCAAGCCGGTAACCGCACATGTTTCAGTGAACCGGTACGCAGAAAAGCAACCTTGGAGATGCAACGTTCAAGATGAGAGATGATCCATCGGGTCCAACGGCTTCATATTCATACCGATGGTGAACGGTCTCTGTGCATCTTGGGCGAATAGCGTGCAAATAAAGTTCCAAAGTTATCAATAAATGAACAACCAAACTGGTGACTGTTAAATGCCTAAGATGAATCTGAGACAGTTTTTTGGATGAATACGATAACGGTCAGAATCCAAATTTTATGGTCACGACAGTAAGGGACTAGTGGACCACTAGCGTCACTGGTTATGATGAGGAAACTGGCCAAGAAGTTTTTTATACTTTAATTTACCCCATCTGATCAATAATCATTGATAAAGCGTTTCAATCAGTCATAAGGAGAAAAAGGCTGATGAGTACCTGGCTCACTAGTGAAGCAAATGATCCAAAAAACGTTCGGTGCGAATAAGGCCACCTAGTTCGACCCCAAGGACGACCCACTAGGGCAGCCATACTGTCGCCAACAGATATGGAGAGCACACCGGCCCACATTGAGGGTGATACTTTCAGATTTGGACACAGGCGTCCTGGAAGAAGAAAAAGAAGTTCCAGGACACAGTATGGAATTGACATTGGTGAAGCATGGATATAACAGTTTTGAAAATGAACGTTCTATACAAAATAAGTGGAATTGGCTTGCTATCGCGAAATACTTACGATGAGCAGGGAACCATATAAACCCACCAATATTTACAGTAAGCTGAGGCTGGACGGGATCAGGCCACCAAACTGGAATCGCAAGTCCGAGCAACAGAGCTATGGGGGTGAAGACAAGCGCACCGGAATCCCTTTCGTCCCGGAATGGGTCAACAAGGTTGCTGAAACAAATCGCCACTGGCGCAGGCTGTCATACGAATAGGAAAAAGAAGAAGGCTCGAATTACTAACGAAGATACTAAATTCAATGTAACATGACTCTGTATGACATGTTCACTGTTCAAAAACCATGTGATGGGGGATGATAAGGGTGAATTGAAGGAGTAACTTATCTGGCCTGTGTATCAGCATAAAGTGTAACGCAAAAACCCGCGTCAGATAGTGAAGATTGAGATATACATCACGACTTTAATTCGAAGCCATGCTCAGAAAAGTATGCGCGGTCGGTGCCGATCGATCTTGAAGAAATTGGCAAACGGTCAGAAAATGGAGCAATGCACCAGTAGCTATGAAATACATACGCATATGAAGGAACATTTGATCCTCATGTGCTGTGGGGCCAAATGAATCAGGCTACAAAATGTCTGTACGTCCGAAAAACACCCTGTCGTTGAACGCCGAGCGCACCTCTGAAATGACCACCAACCAGTTTCTTTTTATTTTTCTTAAACAAAGAACAGATCTATCCCAATGAGATTTTACGAAAATTGCATCAGGTCTCTATCAGCGGAGTACCTAAGGAAATACACGATAAAATTAGATGACATTTGAATAGCTGACCCTAAAAATGACTGCAGTTCAAAGGAATAAAAGTTTAAAAAAAAACAAAGACGGTTGGTCCTTTAAAAATAATCCACGACACGTCTAGCCCCGATTAGTACTCACTAGATGGATGTAGTAGAACTTGTCTCCTTCCGCCTTAAATCTCGACCAACATCGGAACCTAGTCACTTGGTTTGACGAAGCTTTTTTGTCAAAAGCGAAACGTTGCCCAGCAATAAATCTACCGATTGTCGCCAAACTTTTTCGAAAACGTTATCTGTCTGATGTTCAGGTTCGACGTTCACACTCCTAACTAGAACACCCAGAGGTCACCGATCGCGCTTGTGCGCATGGTGATATGGATTGAAACGACTTTTAGCGAAATACACTCATTTGCATACCAGTGTGGTTCTGACTGGAGACGCACCTGGAACCCAACTGAATCTCTCGTCCAGAATAGTCGAANATATATATATATATATATATATTTGACGGCTCGCACTTTATGGTAACCGTTCAGTTTGTCGAGGCATCAGCTGCAATGGCACGCAGGGGAATTCTTACTCAAACCACTGTCATGCAGATGACTATCAGAGCGTGACTGAAGAGTGAAAACGTGGGTTGTAAACTAGAAAACAGCACAAAAGTTCAGGTATCCTAAGGTCCAGTAGGTTATTCTTCATGCCGCCTGCCAGATTTTGATGATACTTCATTGTGGATGGCTCCGGATATCTCCTAAGAATCTAACTGATGATCGCACTGATTATTACATGTTATGTCTACCTTGTTTTCGGTCAACACTGAGAAGCTATCAGATATTTCAATTGAATGATGTAACGTAAGCATAAAGATGGCTCTGCAATTCTTCGCGCGAGGTGACTCATCGACTACCTTACTGGGTAACACCCTATCACACTAGCGCTTACTACCAAGATATATGGCTTCCAAATCGTCAGAGACAGTGTCAACCGCACGTGGTGTACAGTCTTGCACTAACACCCTGCGGTGAAAGCTGTGCCAGTACTGGTGGTGCTTGGACTTCTGCAACAAGGTTAGAACCTTGTAATGCTTATAATGCTTATAAGGTTGCGCAAAACTTTCACGGCCCACGTCGATATCTCGAATATTGTACAAACTGAAACACGAGGTGATCTTTGTGAAGTATATTCAGCTGAAGAATAACACAAGTCAGAGATTCACAAGAGAAACTCATGGCGACAAGGCGGTATATCCATGAATCTCAAGGGACATATCAGGCCAGTGTGGGCCGTTTTGTTGTACGGCTATGAGCGAAGCCGAGACGTCTTCAGAAGTTCGACAACTGTTGTCTCAGAGCGATTGCTCGTGTAAGCTGCGGTCCACGAATCCGTAACGATGCAACCGAAAAGCTTGTATTCCTCTGCGCATCAAGGACTTCGATTGAAGGATGTGTCCAGCACGGGAAGCTACATTGATTAGGCCATGTATTGCGCATATAGAACCATCGTTTTCCAGGGAGAGTACTGCTTTCCGTGCCCAATTTAGAGTAGCACAAGGAGAGAGGTGGCCAACCTATGATCTGGCAGAGGTCTGTAAGAGACAACGAAAAGTCTGGTTGCTGTCGGTGCGATTAGATTTCCAGGATGGGGTCCGCGTGAGCCCCATTGCCTGCTTGGAGACGCTGTAAGATATGGCTTCTAATCGATGTCAACAGCGTTCTTGTTGTCGGATTGTATCAAGATTGTCTGAATGAGCGTCTGGAGGTGTAGACACCTAGAAATGAATGTGGTAAGCTAGCACTAAGTCTCTCCTCCACCCATTTTAATTCTTTTCTTCACACGGAGGCTTCCAAATAGATTACAGTTCTACGGCAGCGAAGCATCAGTATTGAACACTGATGTTGTGCGTTCGATAATGACTATGTTGATTAACACAGGTTTGATTTGCAAAATGGGTATATTTCGCCAGTCAGCATCCGGTTAACTGGTTTGGGTGTGCCAGTATGATGTGCAGTGAACGATTGACAGCACTTAGTCTGGACTAGCGTCGTTATCGGAATGAACTTTTCATAAAAACGGATGATCTGTACCTAGCCCAATACGTTCAATAGGTAATCCAAAAAGATCATCATCGTCATTTGAAACATAGACAGCAGTTTCCAGTCAGCTGAACATTCAAAACTCAGCATCATCGATTGAAAAACAAGTTTTCTTACCACAGGTCACCCGCCAGTCAGTAAATAAACATCCCGACACTGGCGCTCACAGAGAGGTGCTAACTAGGTTGGGACAACAAGATTTGTGTGCGTAACAGACATTGATTCACAAAATAGGTGCACACCGAAATTCATCTCACAACCCCCTTTGGGTGTTTTCACGTGCTAAACCTCGTTACTATGCTCTGGACCAATGGTGGAACCACTATGGCAGATCTTGGTTCCTTTGGTGACAAACTTTATTTATGTCTTCTTCTGCTAGGTTCAGTCGATTACCTGAGACAAACATGTTTTTCAGTCATCTAAGTTATTCAGGCTTGCATTCAGTCACTCGGCCACCGGGTCTGGTTGGGCTCATACAACTCCATACAGTTATAAGCAGTCTAGAAACTCAGAGACGGTGGTCACACAAAACACATGCACCAGGAGCTCGATACTGCCGAGACAAAACTGGGTGGTTGCGTAATGGGAAATTAGAGCATATATTCTAGGTTGAAAATAGGAATGCTTGCAACAGAGGCGTTTACTGAACTACCTCATCCTCAGATTGAGAAATACTAGCTAAAAACTCGTTATTTCCGAAAATACGCGAAGGTAGCAAGGTTTGGCATAAGTCATTTGTGTTGCGGTGTTATCCAGTTCGATGTGTCACTTTTTGATTAGTTTCGTACGCTTAAACGACTGAACTTGGAAAGACTTCCGTATATTCCGCTACAATCATCACTTTTGTATCGTCCCGTCGATTAGAAAGAATGACTGAAAACTATAGTATATGTGATTCACGTCAGATACGGTTTATTGTAATAATTGTGCTTGTGACTGGGATATCAACACATCCGTTCCATTCGACAAGAACCTCAAACATACCCAAAGCAGGACTAAAAAGCAAATATCCTCACCTAATCAGAGTCTTCAAGCCAAGCAAATATTGCGATTCGGATGCCATTTACTTGGGAATTTTTAAGGTGGACGGGAACACTTCGTGTGGATGAGTCAGAATATTTTCACTGGTATTGGCATTCCTCCACCAAAACACGAATTACTTCATCTTCGTGTTGTGTTGCTCACTTTCCTGTAGAAGCAAGTCTGCTAAACGTTTCGCAATCGCTAAAGCCTCCACAGTCAACTTGGGGGAAGGTGAGGTTGCGAACCCCGATTCGAAACCACTATTCTAGGCCCAAAATATATCTTCTTGTGTCCGGAGGTCCGGTGTTTTTAATTATCGAACATCACACCGATTGGACGGATGTGTCACATGTGGACTATGGACTAGATGAATACATCCAAAGATTGGTCAGAATGTCAGCCAATGTGGATCGAGCATTTATAGCTCGACGCTTCTCATCCCCTCACGAAGATTCTAGCGCGATCTTGTATAATATTCTGTTATAATCCTATAAACACAGCTGTAATAGTCCCCGTTTGCTTCCATGAAGGGCTGTCTAAAGCTACCGTGCCTTTTGATGTTCCATACTGGGCAAAGCAGGAAGCCAAGAGTCGATACAGAAATTGCACTACCGTCAGCAAGCCACAACATCTTGGTTGACGACTAAGGTAAAGTAAATCCTAGAACCCCATCTGCTCAGCTTGCAGACCCACTACGAATACTCGACTGCTGCTCCCGAAATATGTCAAAATGACAAGCGGAAAAGATTAACATAGTTAATAACTTGGAACCCCGAGTGGTCCAGTGACTAAGGCACAAGCCTCCTAGCGAATATCAACCGTTCGAGTTCACAGCTGGCATTGTTATTGTCCACGACCAGTCGTAGGTAATTAAGTACCGCCTCAACCTTAGTATCTCTCTGGAGTTGCATTGCTTCCGTACTCCGAGAAGGCGTCAGACCAGAATGACCTGGGCGGTCTAGACAGCTGTCCACTGGAAAAATTTGCCCAGAAACTCGCCAGCTACCACTTCAGTCAAACAACCGAGAGTGATGATGAAAAAGTAGTGATGCAACGAGAACCTGCCGCCCAGAGCGCTTACAGAACAAGCTATCGCTACATAATGGTGGTCCAAATCTAGGAAGTGTCTGATGGTTTTAAACTCACAACTGGAACATGATTAGGGATTAGAGACATAGGTTGAAACCGTAAGATAAAGAATGGAACCATCAGCTCGCTAGTACAGACTCACTCCTCGACGTCTGATCCATTCAAACAAGCCAAATGCAATGAGCAAACAGGCAGCACAGGAGCTAAGCAACCGTGGTGCAAATTGTAGACCCAAGGCAAACACGAGTCCAGCGTTGAAATGAAACACCTTTCGTAACCAGAACGGGGTAGTTGGCGTATGACTGGAACGATTTTTCATGCGTAGATATGTACAGTGATCAGGCGTTGGTTTTGAGTTTATACAGTTGCTTTGTTTGGTAGAGAAAAAGAACGAGGATGGATTAATTTCGGTGGGACAAAGACTGGCTGATGGAGATGTACAATGCTCTGAGGGGTCTAGAGGAACACCTAACCTGCCACAGCGATGATAGAATAAAGTAATCGCGACAGATAGAACAAGTAAGAATGCCCACGACGATAAAAGCGCAACATGGGGTGGGGTGAAGAAACACCAAAGTTGCTTGACCCGAAAGACGTAGAAAAATGGGAATCCAGGTAATATCAACCATGTGACGGTGAACGATAGAACTGCCACAAAACAAAGTAAGCCTATACCATAAAGAGGAGTACAAGGAATGGAGTAGTATTCAACTAGAAACGAACAAATAAATACTATCAAAAATAGGGGGTAGGAGTGAAGAAATACAATCAACAAGTGAGTCAACAGGATCGCTTCTCCTATGGTGAATGATTTTGGAAAGAGGCGCAAAAGATTGCGCGTGCAACAGATTACGAAACCTAATACAAAAATCTGGCGAAACGGAACGGTTGAGTTGAATGAAAATGTTAGGAAAGAGACACCCACACCACAGGTGAAAACCAAAGCTGAGCCGGTTTTCACACACAGTGAGAACAGCACGGTCATCGTGACGAGAATGTCTGCCGCTAGAGCTTGGTGGCCCGTCCGGAGTAGACCAATCGGGACCAGCAGTGCAAGCCATAGGCCGGAATTCGTACCATCCCGAGCATCGGAGATGCGCAAGTGCATAATGATCATTCAGTCAGGGGATGAAGCAGAGGAGTTGAATGCCATTTGCGTCCCGTGGACAGTATATCAGAAAGCGTCTGAAAGGAAAACAGAAACGGTCAAGGGGCATTCCAGTTGGCCAAGTAGACCCCTTCAATGGGTCAAATCGTAGTGTAATAGCATGGTGCCCGTCACATCGAACTACACTGATGGATGGATG
>NW_008751887.1:449220-469080 GCF_000715545.1 Opisthorchis viverrini | reverse complement strand
CCTACATTATTCATAGGACGCACTCGGGACATTTTTTAGCCAATAAGCAATTTAGTCTGCACGGTGGCTGTCGCATAGTCATTTCCAGTATCATCAAAGGTCCAGGCTGGCCATTTACGGACTCAAATGTGACAAACTAATGTTTGAGTCTAAAAGTGTCATGTTCGGACAGACTGAAGCTTGCGTTATCAATAAGACGAAGTTGCATAGTTAGCCATGACTTGAAACTATAGTGTGCATGATGACGGTCCCTGAAAGTGATTTTCAACACCACTGTAAGCTTAACTTACAAAGCTGTCCAGTGTGCTAAGATGCGTGGTACGCAGGCCCAAAGGAAGATAATTAAACTCGATGATCGAATGGCTTCACGACTTACCACCTCCCAGACGTAGGTTTTATGCGACGCGTCAATTTCTGGTCCCTTCGGAGCAGATTACTTCTATTTCATTTGCAGTATGAAGAGATCTTGAAATTACAGCCGAGATTCTATAGTGCAGATGAAGTCGATCTATGTTGGGAAGCTGAGAAATTGTGTAGTTATTTCATCTTACTAGGGATCGTCGACAGAACCCCGACGGAGACTCGCGCACATAGCCTTCCGCTTAGTAGTTGAACATTTGATTAAGGATCGCCGTTCAGTAATGCGATTAACTCGAGCCATCTATCCTCCAGGTATGTAATTCACGCCGCACGACTACGTGCCGACTGCCTCTTAGATTGATGACTTATCTTATGGAAGCCTGACTTGTTCTATTCGACCAGCATGCCCAAGTCAACGTAACAAGGATTATTTTCACAACTGATTTGCTATAGACAGTATGTCCAGATGTCTGTCTGCGCATCGTATGAACGGTAAGGCAGAAGAGTTCTTGACTTTCTGGAGTATAGATCTCCTAATTGTCAACAATGAAGTCAACACCAGTGTTGGACAAGAATGCTTCTCGAGAGCAAAAAGTACTTACTGAGTGTTTACCAACCCCTTCTGAAAAGATCACGAAATTTTGTTAGGTTGTGATCTGTAGAGCTGTATGAAGCCTGTGCTGGTGCCGGCTTACCTATGCCCGATAAGAAAATAATTAGGTTGTTGAACTTCAGGCCCAAAATCTGACTACAAAATGGGGTGACTGGCATGCAGATATCGCACCTTAAGCTCGGGAGGTTAGAAGCTTGCGTCCAAGCTACTCTTAGGTAAAGCTATGAACATACTGGCTTACGGAGCAGGACGATGGTTCAGCTTCTTCGAGATGGCTGAAATGATGAGAAAAACCCCTGCAAGCTCATGAACAGTCCCGGTAGCGCCATTACAACACTGGTTGAGGACAAGTTCACCTGATGTGTTCCATTAATAAATGAAATAAGACGGAAACAATGAATAAGAACTGATATGAATTTTCCCTCCAAGTAATGTAACCAGTGTTCTCACACTTGAAATGCCACTTGAGTTTTTATAATGAACATGTCACGTATACATAATGTATAGAATCGTCTCTTGGATTTTGCCGGCAAGCAAGAATGGCACCTTCAGAAAGCGGGTAGTTAGGCGTTTGAAATCTAACCTCCTCACAACATCACTTCTTGTCCGGACACGTTAAAACATACTCCAGATGCACTACCAATGTAAGCCATGAATTAGCAGATATATTAAAAGTTTTTAGCGTATCCAGCAAAAGACATCTGATTAGCGTTTGTGATACGAATCAATACTTTGCATGACGCATATTGGTAGACTGCTTCGGGTTCCAAGAACCAGGGCGGTGGTTCAGATAGTTTACCAGGGTATAGGGAAAAAGCACACGGAAACGAAAATAACCGCACAATAAACCACACTGATCATAGGAAATAGTGACTCATGTAAGACATGCTCCAGATCGCACAAAAGCCAGTTGCTACTGAATAAGACTGAAGCTTGAAAGCCGGAGTGGGGTGGGACTACTAGATTCGCAAATGTGGACGTCACCGACGAGAGAAAAATTTGAAATTTTAATTTAGTGGTATCGCGGTCAAACCTTTAAACAGTATTAGAGTGGAACGAAGTTGTAGGTGTTCGCGTTTCATTGGAAAGTGAAAGGGGGCATAACACCTGGCACTTAAATCTGCAGAGGCAAACCACTGGAAGTCACTAGTCAACGGAAGCATAATGTTGAAGGCAATGACGTTCACGACTACTTCGCAAACTGTCACCTTCTGAAAGGTGTCCCGAACCCCGGTAGATGTTTACGAGGAGTTAACTTCGAATCAATCCGATAAGCTTGTGCAGGATAGTATGTTGATCATCGCCTGTATCTGCAAACCAATAGGTATGCAGGATCCCGGGGCTTTCCATCCAAGAATGGCTTCAGTTTAGATTTAGACAAAGTTTACCGCGTCGGCTTCACAAAGACAACAAAACTGTCCAAACCCAACTAACACAACCCACGTTAACCCATGGTCGAAGAAATAACCTACCTATTGATACAAGACCAAAGGTTAAACTCCTTAACACAGATCAACTTCCAGCATAAGATGTTTGGTGCCGTCACGAGCAGTTGTCTTGGGTGTGGAGACGCTCATAGTACAGTGCTAGTGAACAGAATAATCGATGTGTGTGCATGACATTCCAAGCGAAAGGTCAGGATAATGTCCAGTGCTATGGAAGAGGTGCAAAAAACGTGCAAGCAGTCCTGAACTGAGAGGCGCGATGGCTCATGCTCATGGAAAGCAAGATGCTTGAATTGTTAGTCCAGACTACTCATGAGTAGGAAATCGCTACGCCATTTTCTGTTCACTCCCATTGCGTTTGGGAAATTCATGGGTTTCCGAACAACCGCTTTATATCACACCTTGTCGGACAGGCACAGAGATCAAACATGAAATCAGTTTAAAATACTAAACAATTTTGCCTTGCTGTTAGCATAAAAACAAAGACATTGCTCAGGGTGGGGCCGTCTGATTGGCGAGCCAAGTAAATGTTTTCAAGGCTTCCAGTGTTCTTGTTCGGAAAGAGGGGTCATCTATATGAATGGCAGCCGCCTCAGTTTTTTCAAGGATTCATTCGAAAATAACCTTTGATTGACTTTATGGTAACTGAAAGATAATGCTAAATGACTAGGCCGAATTGGTCCGGTGGTCCGCACCGACTAAATATGTACCGCTCAACTCGTATTACTTGGATCCTACCAAGTGCAAACCAATCATGGACACTAGGACTATGTCGGTTGGGTACGAATGATGATCCTCAATCCCAGATTAGCGTCCCTTTTGTGGTATGCAGCTTGGTTCCGACCCTGATATCTTGTGAAGAGGCGGAACCTTCGGTGTGCACGCCTTCGGTAACAAACCCCACGGTCATTGAAATAATAAAGGTTTTCAAAACCCCGAAATTCAAGTCGGTGCTGGTTGGAACCTTGTCGACCTGAAATAGGGGGATAACATCGACTTAATCCTCAAAAAGGAACACATAAAAAGCGCTGTTGAATAAGCTGACAACCACCATGCATTGGTGATGGTATTACCGGTTGGTTCGCTTACATATTGCTGAGGGAACAGGAAACTGGGCGGATGCGCATTGAAAGCGATAGCATTATTGCACGAGTGTCACTGACTGTATGACTGGGCATTGTCTTCCAGTGTCACTTTCTTCCGTTTTAAGCTCTCAGTGTGAAAGTTTTGAATGAATAAAGCCTAGATTTCAAGCCCTCAATCTTTTCCATTCTTTTTCTGATTATCGTTGCACTCCATCCCTTGTCGTACACAACAACAAATAATGAATTAGGCCCTGAGGTCCCTATCCAGAGAAGCAAAAGTTGTCAACTTGACTGAGTCCACTGGTTACTGTTTTCATACTTCGTTGCCAAGTAAAAGGCCATCCACCTCTTGGTCGCTTACACTCAGCAGAGGGTCTGATGAAGAGAGCTCCGCGAGGTTGACAGTCCTCTAGCACGCGACGTGCATGTTCTAAGTACGGGCTGTTTTGTTGTATGGCTGTGTAACCTACGAGGCGTAAGTAGCAGAAAGCGGATGCCGTTCTTGTTATCAAAAATCGTGTTAGATATGACGCGAGGACCACTGAAGTGTTAGTTTAACAGCCAGTTTCTCACATGTATCATCCCACGCAGGTTCAGCTGCACTCGTCAGAGGCGGAGTCGTGAAAACGAAGCAGTGTTCCATCCAGGTTGTGGATACCCTTACATTATGACAACTCGAATACCGCCCCACATATAGAGGGTCAACAACTGTTGTCTTACATCTAAAATCAACTTCCGACTCAGCCGATTCCCCTGCTGTGTGGTGACATTCCTCTCTCAAACGGGTGTCACACGAGGGTGTATGAAAGCCAAACGAGAGATTCATCTGGGTCGAAGCCGCATTAGGAATGAAACTGGTATGCCTTACTCCCTACGTTCTTGGACCAGAGTGGCCCTTTCAGCCAAGCTGCAAGGCCATCGGGTCACTGGCTCCGGAAAGGGTCCCACAAGAAAACCCTAACAACCGCTGTCTCACAGTTCAGATGTTTGGGTTAGAGCCTAGAAGGGTCCACAAACGAAACCCTGCCTTCTCCCACTGCCTGTGTCAGACTTCTGAGTCAAGGGCTCAAGGTAGGGTACTTCTAATGGACCTTCTTCGGCCGAATCAATCGGGAAGTATCGTTCACTTTTACAGCTCTTCGTTCATCGGCCCTTACCCACAGCCGCTCTCCAACCCACCAGATGATTGATTGTAGATGATTCACCTACCAGTCTCCTAACCACTGTTCCATGTACCACGGTTGTTGTCTGCTTATTATGGTAATCACGCTATATATTCGTACTGAATTTTGGTACGCACAGTTGAATTCATCCACGCTTGTTCTTAAACAAGTAAAGTATTGTTCATTCGTGATTATTCGGACTCTCATCTAACTCGTTCTCGGACGAGTTGTTATAAGGAAGGTCAGATTCCTGAAAGCAACCGCTGAACGCCCGAGATCTACTGAGACCCCCAATTCCACTAGATGTCGACCAGACAGACGACGCCCCCTCAACATGCAGCGCGTGACAGCCTTGTATCAAAGCCAGAAAGCGTCGGACCAAGATCAGACAGTGTCCCCCAATAAAATAGCCAGGGGCCGTAGTATTTTCGCACTAATGCTCTCGCACTCGCTTCTTCAAAATAAAGCCGCTGCGTTCCTCATCGGCGAGTCTTTTTCCGGCACCAGGCACTGGAGCGGGAACAGCAGTCAGATATAACAGATGGACAACTCAGTCAGATATAACATCATCACAGTGAGTAAAGTATCAACCGGCAATGCAGAAAGACACCCGGCCCAGACTGTCTGCACCCCAAACTTTTCTAAGGAAGTTAAGCCCTGGTGGACAGCTTGGCGATGCTGCTACAGAAGATTTGGGAAGGATACAGAATACATCGATCGTCACCCCAGTCGTAGAAAAAGGCGCAAGAAAGTCATGCAAAAACCATCGTGATATCATTCTGGAACTTATTGCATCCAAAGTGCTCTCTGAAATTACTTTGCGCAGGTCGATCCAGAGAAGCAACAGATGTCAACCGGGCTAAGTTTACTGATTAGCGTTTTAAAACTTTATTGTTACCTCAAGGACTGTCCATCCCTCTGTCTCTTCCACTCGGCACAGGACTGGGCGAAAATTTTTGCGAGGTAGACGGTCCTGTGGAATGCGAAGCACATATTTCAACAACCACAACCCATGAAGCGTGAGTAACTAACTCATCCATCAATGAAGTATCCGGCAGTGTAGTATCAATATCCACAAAGATGTTGCTGTTTCTGGTGATGATGATCATCATGGTGATGAGGATGAACTGATCCATCGTGAGTGAGTTCCTGTTTCCTAGAACCATCTAGCGTACCTCAGCACTGCTCATCCGATGTACCCACCAGGGCTTCGGGGACACCGATGGTTTTCGTATATCCTTTGAGCATAGGGGCCACGTTCGACACCCATCGCACCATCTCAGGAAATACTCTGCCCTTGACAGGCTAACGGACGCCACACTGGCTCCAATGGCTTTGGCAAAAGCTGGCCTGAACTTCCTGATTCGATAAGTAACCCCGTCTCCAACCAGTCCACCCGAGCTTGTGCAACTGTCCAGGTAAACGAAGTTATCTACCACATCGATTGGCTGGTCTACAAATACGGTGTTTGGGTGTGATCCCACCCGGTCTTGCACCAGTACTTTGTACTTTGCCGACCGCATACCGGACTATGCGGCAAAATTAGGACAACTAAAACAACTTATTTGGAGGATCAGAACAGAATACAGCAATAGTGTCCACATTCTAAATGTGTGAGCGAACTTCCCGGTAGCGTTTCGACCTCTGAGGATTCAGAGACAAGCAGAAAAGTTTCAAGCAGCCCGTTTAAGGAGAAATGGCGAGAAAAGGTAGCTTGTCTTACACCATTGGATGTAGCGGACTCAATCAAAAAAATTTTGTATACTCATCCGCGCATACAGGGATTTGTGTAGAGAAACCGGCTTCTCATCGTGTCAGCTGAAATCCCGGATCAAAAGTTAAGACTGGTGGTGAATAACTGCTCCTACAGGGTTTTTATAGCCCACGTCGATAGACTAATTACCTTCGAATGACTCTCTTCTGGGACGGGACTGGTCGGCTTCAGAAGTATCGCGGAAGAAAGCTACTAAGATATGGGGACATGGCTGAGAGATCTGCACAAACATTAATCCAGTATCGGCCTTAGTGATATCCCACAGACCACACGGGGACCGGGCTGCTTCATATCGGTTCGATCATAATAAGCCAGGTTTCCAGGTGCCATCCGGAGACAACACCTCTTGATATGGTGTAGAAACCTACGTTTGATTGGTGCCGTCACCATACGAAACGATGGGATGGATTGCGTCCCAGGATTACCGTCACTGAATACGTTCTTTAGAAGGCAAACCCTCAATATACGCACCAGTCGTCAAAACCCCAGATTCCGGATAGTTCCAGGTTGCACAAAGCATATTTTACAGGAACAAAAATCAGGACCGGAGGGATGGCTACGTTAAAAGCCCGGATTTTCGTGCGTAGACTGAAACAAGCTCTTTTCCACTAGATGGAGTTCAGTACTATGGGGGCTTGCTGGGCACTGCCGATCAGCCGTTGGATTTCTTCAGCTCATTCGCAGGCTAAAATGATGAAACCAACTTATTTTAAGTTGGTTACTTCCTGAGTTATCTCACTTCTTATATAAAAAACGGCCGACACTCAAGCACTAGAGAATTGACCTTCGCGGGTCGACTTCCAATTCTACGAGTGTTGCGTCGTGAGTTAGGTTATTCAGCACACATCGGAGTCCTTCCAGGTCATCAGCCAACAGAATTATGTAAGCAGCGTAGTCCAAGCCAGCGGTCTAGGTTTCGGGACCGAACTGAGCACCAGAGAATCCCTCAATGCCTGCTCAACCGACCAATGGATGACGAAGTTAAACAACGCCGGTTAAGATGTACAGCAAAGTGTGCGGCTGTTGCACATAGAACATGTATGCATGTAGAACGAAGAGCACTGACGAACAAACGTGTACTCCGAACCCAATGATGTCATTCAGACCGTGCAGTTGTCAGTGTCTGACCCAGTCCACCTATGGCTGATGGCAATTGGTCTGTCGCATGAATGGACACCATGTGGCTTCAAAAGTTAGTAACGCGCAAAATCTGTCTGCAGTCAGCATAACTGCAGCAGGCACTGGCCACTGTCTACACATCTCGATCGCAGCTATAGACGACCGTACCCGATCAGAAAGCGACTCATCACTTAATGAAGTATGCCGTGTAAAGCTGCGGGAATCTAAAAGTGTTCTGATGTTCGTCTCAGAGAGAAAGCTTGGTTCACGGGGCCTTTTCAAGGAAAACGTGTGGACAGATTTGGACTTGTATGAACAATCCGCGTGTAGAATGTTAACGCCTAAGCTCAATCACGGATCCACGGATTGATACAAAGGATCAAGGCTTTTGCCCAAGTTTCCCGGGTCGCTTTTGTTCTTGTCGGTCAGTGGCTGTCGCGCCCAGTCGCGCCCTCAATGGCGCTCGTGCATCCAAGCTATTGCCTTCAATGCATAGCTCATTTTCCAATCCCGCGCCCCACTTGACAACCCACTGACAGTGCTGGATTTATGCACCAATTTATCGGCTCCCGCCTGCAATGCGCAGTTACCTACCCCTCCCCCCAAACCATCGGTGAACGAAACTGCGGCAGCTACAATCACTGTACGACGAGTAAGCAGTTATTACAGCTGACAATGATGGTGATGATGGCTGTCGTTCACTTGAAAGGCATAAGTGGTAAAAAGGTGTAACACTGCTCTTTATGCTCTCAACGCGGGGCAATATGCTTGTCAGTGCAAGGATTCGGGTAAATAAATGTCCAATGGTGCTTTAAACTCGGTTCTAGGGGCGTGGACAACCGTCGGAGGATCGTCATTCCACGCAGCTACTATCCGGAATGAGAAAAAATTTTGTCTAATGAATGTGTGCGCTCTGAGCTCAAAAATCTTCTATGTCCCCGCCGTGTTTGCTGGGTTCACGGTGAAAAACCTGTTTGCCAAGCTTTGTTCAAACAGGGCGTAAGTAAGAATTAGGTCCCCTCGGAGGCGATGGTACTTCAGTTGAAAGAGATCAAGCATCGCGAGACGCGTTTCGTAGTCCACGGATTTGAGGCCGGTAACCATTCTAGTGGCGGCCAGCTGGACACGCTCAATGAGGTTAACATCTTTTGTGCGTCCTGAGTAGAAAACTTGGTTGGCGTACTCCAGGAGCGGTCTGACGTAGGCCCCATAGAGTATTTGGAAGTCCATTCGAGTAACACGAGAGAAGGTGCGTCGGATCATCCGTAAAATGGCGAATGTCTTTTGGGCCGATTTCTCATGGTGCAGTGAGAAGGACAAGTTTGAGGAGACCCAGATGCCCAAATCTTTTTTGGCATCTATCCTCATGATGGTTTCTGCTCCTTTCTCAACATGCATAACAAAGGCGTTCGCTGAGTCTCCTCCAAATGACATATGGACGCACTTTGACTCATTCAGAGGAAGGTGCCAGTCCAACGACCACTGCTTGGCAGCGTCTACATCCATTTGGAGGGCACTGGCATTGGAACTCCAGGATTTCAAGTCGTCCGCAAAAAGTAAACATGGACTCGCAAGAACGTCTGGGAGGTCGTTGACGTAGATCAGAAACAGGAGTGGTCCCAAGACGGAGCCTTGAGGAACTCCAATGGAGACCGGCGCTGGAGAGGAATAGGTTGAGCCTATTCTCACTCGGAATGACCTGTCTGATAGGAACGCCTTGATCCAGCGAAGGATTTTCCCTTGAATCCCGTAAGACTCGAGTTTGTGGAGCAGCGGGACGTGTGGGACCCTATCAAATGCTTTTGAGAAGTCGAAAAATATGGCATCCGATATGAGTCCTTCGTCCTTGGCTTGGGTTAAGCTGTCCATAAACACGAGCATGTTTGTCACGCAAGAGCGGTTTGGGAGAAACCATGTTGAGTTGGAGATATCAGGTTGCTGGAATTAAGGATAGCTCGCTTCAGAATACGTTCCATCACCTTGCACGGCACGCTAGTGAGGCTTTTAGGCCTGTAGCTGCCAGGCGATAGTCGGTCACCAGTTTTATGGATTGGCGTGATAATCGCCTCCTTCCAAGCAGAGGGAAGGCGGCCTTCGTCGGGCGACTGACGAAACACCAGGTGTAAATGATTTGCCAAAGCGGACGACGTTTCCTTCAGGACCCTTGGATGGACCTCGTCGGGCCCCAGCCTAATCCCCCAAGCTGGGGATTTCGGCGGAACAAACAACGACACAGCATACGAGTTAAATGCCCAAAACATATCAAGAATCCATGTACGATTTGACTTGTTAAAAGTACAACGGTGGAATTTCTGGGGTTCAGAAACTTTCTATGCACTGCATCAGCAAACGGCATCCTGCGGGTACCTACACGTGTTTGGCTTTCGAGGTGTATTTTCGACCAATCAGAGGTCGACCAGATAGTAGACCGACAAGCGATCAGATTGCCTTATAATAACCGCAAGATGGGTCTATCGGAAGGTTCAGCGCCTCGCTACGAGCGGAAATCCACTTCATCGGCAGGGTTCAGGTTGGCACTGTCTGCGGGAAGAATACGTGGCAGAAGAAATGCGAACATTTAGCGGTGAAATCAGCAGGACGGACCCTGCAATATAGACGAAGTGACGTGAACAGCTGCCGCACTCAAGCTTGATGGAATCTCCTTGAAACCAGTCAGTTGAAGTCACCTGGAGATTGTATTTCATGCTATAACTGCGTTGTTAGAACAGTCACCCAAGGTAATCGCGCATCGCTGGTTCCTGATTAATACCACAGTCCGCTTGGATAAAGCAGAGAAGGCCTGATTTTGGGACCAAAATTTGCCCCGCAACCGTGTGACAACCTCGCGCCTCAGAGAAAGCTCATATCTGACCGATGGTCGTAGAGGTAGCACATGAATATGTAGTGTCATCAAGGCACAAACCTTCAGTAGTTGGAGATTTTCCACCTCATATCAGGATACCAAGCTAACGATCGGCTCGTCCAAGCTGACAGGTCACTTTCTGAGTCACTTTCTAAGGATGACGCAGCGTGCAAGTAATCGAATTAGGAGGCTACATTAATTGAAGACTCTCTGGATTTGTTAAGTGTCGCTTCACTAGCGTTACCTGAGCATGCGTCTTTGGCTTGTTCAAAAACAAGTAGCAGAAAACTCAGAGTACGGATGATCGACGGAAAGTAGCATGATCACTGAATTCCAAAATCAATCTCATCGGTGTGATTCGATTCGTATTCCTGCCGTTGTTGATGAGGATCCGGGGTTCAGCGAGTTCATCTAGACGCAAGACCGAGGAGAGCCAGCTACGTTGTAGCGCCTGACGTTCATTCCCTCCCATTACTTTAGTCAAATCCTCCACCACAAGAGGGCATTGAATATGGCTGTATCGTCAGAGGCTACAAAATCCCTAAAACCCACCATCACAAGAGGCAGAAGTAAATATCTTGCCACGAAAAGGCACCAGCTAGGAGTGCCTGTTTAAAAAGTTATCCGAACGCGGGGGTTAAACAAGTCTAAGTTAAAAACGCCACAGACTGAAAGGACCTGGGAGAGCTTTTCCCTCGGCATGCGGATTTATGCGACCGAGGGTAGACTCGCTCCAACTCAACCGAACATAAAAAATTTAGAGTACCGATTGATAAAAAATGAATAATAATGAATATAAAGTGGGAGTAAAAATATAGATTTACCCAGCGCACGTCATGAGCTCAGAAGACCCAGGGAGGAGGACCAAACCCGCGTACTGTTGCGAGTGCCAGACGACGCAGGCCAACAAGCACGCAGATTACCGGACACCCAAACCTATCCTGCTACCCATCATCATCAGCACCCACAACACAATGCCAGTGTTCGACACCGATAGTTCGCTGCCGTACAACCATGATATATTTGAAAGCCTTATTGAGAATAGAAGAATAAAGTTGGATGGGGAAGTGGTCTAGCGCTGGCTCACTAACGTCATTCCGAGAGGCCTGGACATCCAGATATTCAATAAGCCCGTCTGAATAGAAAATGACGACATCGGTTGGCAGCCATACAAGAAAAGGGCCCACACTGTAGACTGATGCACACGCCCCTTGTGATAAACCACTCTGACGCAATAGGTGTCTCAAATTAGCAAACGCGACCAGAGCCCTGCAGATTCGTACATTGCCCTCATCTGTCGCATTACGCCCAGAACGAATACAACTTCTAAGACAAGTAAAGCGCTGCACAACTTCAGGTACCTCTCTCTGGATTATAAATGGCGTGTTCGGTGACTGTACGTCCAAGAGCCTGACCCTGCACTTTGTGGGTGTAAAGTGAATAACAAGGGAATTTTATCAGTTCACCCAAAAACAACTGCGTCTACTCCCCTCACAAACACGATAGCGATTTCATATGAATACCCAAGATCGGCAAGGACTTCGTCACAGGCTATTTGAACACCAGGGCTTGGGAGACCTTCCGGCGTTAGTCTCGTGATTTTATCGATCACGAAGTTAAAAAGGAATGAAGAGAGTGAGCATTCCTCAAGGACTCCGGTTTGTGTACGAAAGCTTTTTGAGAGCTCGCCGTATACTCTCACACGTTCAGAAGTCTGAGAGTACAAACAACTAATTATATTCACGAACTTCCGGAGCATTCTGTGGTGGGTAAGCCTGTCGAGTGTGCCTTGAAAATGAAGGAATGCTAGGGTTGTGATTTGCTGATACGCTTAGCGTTGTTACAACACCCGAAAGTGTTGAAATGTAGTCAACGCAACCTCTACCTGGATGGAATCCGGCTTGCCTTCCTGGAGTCAGTATCTCACGAGCCAACGCAAGTTGACGAACCAAACTGACGCCAACAGTCTCACCATGGCCGGGGCCAAGCTGATTCCCCTGTGGTTGCCTCTTTTAAAAATGGGGCACCATTGCCGACTCTCCCCACTTACCTGGGACAGACTCTTTTTCCCGAATGCAAACAAATAAATCAGACAACCGTTTGCTGAGGATTTCACTCCCATCTCTAAACAACGCAAATGAGAGGTGGTTCTGATCAGGAGATAAGTGCCGCTCAAGAGAACATGTGCAGTCTTTAGCCTCCAAGGCAATGGGCGGTTCCGCGTTCACCGTCCAGGGTTTTACGTCGCCTATGAGCTCCAGGTGAGTGCCAGCTGGTGGCCGCGACAATCGTTGTTCGAAGTATTCGGCCAATTGTCCACTGCGTTCGAGGTGAACACTTCCGTTAGATCCTTGATGGTTTCGCTCATAGGCCAATTCTGGGGACCGGACGCATGGATCAACTAAAGTAATCTCAGGGGATTACTGGCCTTATAGGCCTCTTGCATCTTCCTGATCTTTTATGTCCATCTCATTCCAAAGTCGGCCTGCACACTCACCTTACCTTGACGTCGGATAATTTGTCGCATCAAGTTACGCGCTGGGCCGGATGGGATATTCCTCCGAGATTTAAGCAATATCACGTTCCGTCTAACATTCAATGTTTGAATGAGCCTGGTGACGCCATGCCATGGGTGAAGTTTCCAGCACTAGGCAGAGGTGTCAATCTCGTCCGAGCATGTGTTCGGATTTGATGCTGGCGTCTCAGGAAGAGACTCCTGAAGGCGATTCCGTTAAGTTAATCTAACATCTGGAGCCGCCACTTTCTCAGTTACCAAGCAATTTTTCCGCAACTTGTGTGGCCCTGAGGACTTCAGAGAGAAGCAGTCTTAGATGAGCACGTGGTTGGAATCCACGAATGTGTTTCAAAACAAGCAGCAGTCAGTTGTTGGTCCGTGCCATCGGTAATTGATGCCAATGCGATCGATTCGGATTTGCATCGCTGGGCACTATTTAATTAGAAGAAGTAGGTCATCCCGGTTGATTTTACTTCATATAAAATCCAATAATATGCACCGAATTGTCCGCACGTACCGATTCCAATCTGTCAACCTCCTAACTGAGTCTGAGGTTGGCTAAGACTGATCATTTTCTCATTCATATCTCCGGTGACCACCACGACATCTGAACCTCTAGCTCGCCGCAGCAGGGTATTCAGTGCGTCGTACAACCCGTCTTTGACGGCGTCGGATATACAGTCAGCTGGTGTAAACAGACACGATAAACTGCCATCTTTCAATTTCACACTTGTGAGACTCCTTCACAGACTTTGACAGACGAACCGCAGAGAGACGAATATCAACAAGTATCTAGTCAAACGAGGATACTTCCGCCCGGTGACTCAGGACGATACCAAACCCTGCGCATCTCGCCTCAGTAGCCTCTTGATCACCAGAGGTGCGCAGCCGGAAGCGAGTGGAGACTGACGGAGCAGCTAGCTCAATCACTGCGCTCGCATTTTGAATTAGTGTTTCTGAGACGCTGCATATATCGATGTCCATTGTGAGTGCAAGAACAGCTTGGTGGCCCGCGCGTTTCAGAGTGCGGATATTGAAGGTTCCCATATAGACTGGATTTTGAGGCTTGAAGATAGATTTGGAGATACTTGAGGATGTCCGCGCTATGTAACGAAGAGATGCTGCACGCAAAACCTACGCATGGCGAGCGGAGTCATCAATCACAAGTGCTGTTCCCAGGAGGCTAGAGTTAATAATGTTGTGGTGTGGTGGGGAAGAAGTGGAATGAGAAAGAGAAACAAGGGAGGCATCAACAGTAGCCTGTTTTTGCTTACCAGCCCTGCTACACGAGAAAGTAAGGCGACCCGGGTGATGGCACCAAGAGACGGCCGATATGATGTGAGAGTATTGCTAGTTGTGAAAGTTACGGCTGTGCGAGGGTTGAGTACTGTCAGGGTGCTCTCATCTGGACGGGCTGACGAGTAGGGTATTCAAACAAAGCCTTTGACTCAAAAGCCTAACCGCTAGGGAGCGGTGTTTGGCGAGTAATTCGAATGCGCTGCCATTACAACGGAAAAATCCGCCACACTTTTCGACCACCGACCTAGAGTCTCAGGGGGGCGTCCACCAGACCCCTAACCTTTGGCCAATCTAGTATGGCAGACTCTGTGAGTGTCGCGAGGGAACGCCCCAGTATAGCTCAATGTGTCGCTGAGGTGTGAAGCCCCCTAAACCATGGTCCGGTCTATTCGTGGCAGTCCTGTTATCTACAGTGATTGCAAGAAACGGCCTGTCAAAGGAAGGCTGGCTCAGCATGTTTGCTGCATCCGCACAAAGGAGAGTTAACACAAATCCATAACCGACGATGAGAATCAAAACCAAATGGTGAGTTCCGTTACGTGAAAAACAAATGGCCCTGTACCTTTACTTTTCTGATAAGTTCGTAAATGCGTTTTCTCAGTGAAGCACAGTTAGGTGTTCTCTCAACCCTTTGAGAATCTTTTCAGACAAAAAACGAATGCCGTGGATTAGGCCAGCGCGAAAATCGTCCCGGTATTCAACGGAACATTGGTAGGCGAGTTGGGCCCTGCCGGTAGGTCATGCGCCACTCCCACACCTGAGACTCGTCAGCACTGCACACTGGATGGGTTCACCCGAGCAATGGTCTTGGTCTAGCCCAAAGTAATCGTTTGAAACGTTTCAGTCAGCTTGCACCTAATGTCCTAACAGACTGATTCAAACTAGTTAGGTTTTTCAATTACCAATAGCTCACTTAGGTACGACCAGCAACCCAGATTCCGGTCTTTTATGGTGGTAGCATGCATCATGGAGTTAAATACATTTTAAAGTTCACGATTTCTTTGGTTTGTGGGACCACAGTCCATCAAGCTTCCGAAATTCAATGTACGGATATTAGTAATTTACATTCTGTTCTTTCGCAATCTTTAGAACAAAATTCATGGGCGACACTTTTTGCCCAGACAATCTAGTTCGCCATCGTGGGTAGCCAAAACTAAAGTCAACACTAAGTGATAGTGAAGAAAATTTTTGCCACCACTAGCCATGGGTATTGTTCACCTTCATGCTGCATGACGGTTGTTTGAGGACAGCCGACGAAGACACGCGGACATGAACAAAGAAGATGCATAATGGTTCGCTCCAACATTCCGCGTGCATTGGTACCAACGCGCCGACATTATTACGGTGCCGTTCACGCCACGCTATTCAAGTGGAGCAAATTATCACACTGGACATGGAATTCGTCAAGAGTTGGGCCGCTTGAACAGCTTTCTGGTGCGTGATACTGTACCCCCGTGGACAACTTAGAGAAACGCCAGAGGAGATGAAATCCTATCCACCAAATTTCGTCCAAAACGATGGTTACTCAAATTTGACATTCGAATCGGTCATTTTGAAATCAACGTTACAGGCATTCGTATGTTCGCGAATTGACAGTGGATTGGGGCCCCAACCCATTTTGTGTATTTAGGTGCACAAATTTGTACATCACCGCTCCGCTGGAACTTTAATAATCGGGCTACCTGATTTGATGACTTCCTCTGGTTAAATGCAATAAGATGACTCCTACCTACGCGGATTTCGGATGAGCCCCCGCATGCAGATTGTTTGAGATGACAGCTGGATCGTTGTAGCTGGTTTCGACAGACTTGCTCATTCCAGTGCTCATTACCAGCACTCCTCCAATATCATTTTCGATCCATTGTTGTCCATGTTCCGACTCTCGGTGGCGCCTCTTTTCCCCTCAGTGTCGTTTTCGCCGCAACCCAAATCAACCGGGAGGCGAATTGTTCGTCATACGAATCCATGATTCGTTGTCCTGTAGAGGCCACTACGCATTTATTCTTGTGGGAGGCTAACGACTTCAGGGTTCACGCAATGTCGTATCAACACATCGAGCCGAGTGCTTATTTTGCATTGACGCTGGATCAAGTCGTAAAAGAGTGTTTGGACTCACCCTATCGATGCACACCAAACACGGTGCCTGGTAGCTACTTCTTCTGCTGGGACTGGCCAGAACCATTGAAGGGAACCGCGTTAAATAAAAAAATCATTCAGCCGTAGCACCCTTTCGGCGCACAGCTGCAATGCCACCCGAATGAAGCACGAAGGTTGGGATACTGCCAGGTTACCCAAGCCTAGACAGAGGAGTCGAGAGGCCGAGGTCGGTTTCGAACCACGGATCTTCCGGTCTTAATTCGCGCACTAACCACTTGGGCCATCTCGCCCCTGTGCTCTGACTTTTGACTTCCTATGTTATTGGACAAAAGACCCCGACCATCGAACATGGATTCGGATCGCCTGCCGTGCAGAAATTTCGGGAGTGGTTATTTGGTTTAAGCAGCTTAAACGGGGGCCAACTTCAGTGAGGCAAACTTACTGGACAGTTTTCCGGAAAATTTACGATAAGATAAATGCCCTTTTCAGAAAGCACTACACGACCGCGCCAACCAAATGTTATCTTGGTAGATCCGGCGTTTCCCGGAAATTAGATCCAAACTGTTTGTAAAAAAGATAGATAAATTAGACTCAGATGACAAGTTGATGTCTCTCTAACTCAGAGATCTTCTAACTGAACTTACAGGCGCGAGGCATCATACTAAACCCCACCCAGAAAAACAAAAATGTGGCTTTCAAGCGCGAGGCTCCACCTACCAAAGGAGTAGAGGGCCTTTACCGCGCAATAGTAAACATGGAACCTTTGAACGAATCGATAGTGGTATCTGAGCCTACACGGAACGCTATACAGTCCTGTATTCTGTTCCACCGATTTTATCACATCCCATTTTGGCAGACTGAACGTAGAAACAGCCTATAAGCAACCTGATATGTGCAAATGATAATGTTTTCAACTCTTGCACAAGACGAACCACCTCAGCCAATCGAGGCCAAGTGAAGTGCAATCAAGGACCAATAGGAATGCTCGTTTTTTCCACTAAGCAATTCCGCGTACTGTGGCTTTCTTTCCGCTCGAAACCAAGTGATGCTCACTCCTGCCCCCATATCTGGTGACCGTTTATTTATTGTCTGATACAGGCCAATCAGCCTCATCACCATATTAAGTACGGTAACAGGACGCATTCTGAAGCGGACCATTTTAAATCTACTCAACATCAACAACTCGATGTCCTCGGTGCATATCTCCGGAACCTCTGCGAACTGCGCATACGTGATGAAGATGCTTGCATTCTTGAACCGATCATTGCACGATAAAGACGGAAGATTTATACCAGACGACATACCTCTTGATTTTTCGAAAGTCTTCAGTCAATTTCTCCACACGCCCTGAAGCTCAACAAACACAAAACTAGCGGGATTCGTGGGACAATTTCGCATGAAATCAAGGCTTTTCTCTCAAGCGGAACGTTCCAAGTAAATGTGGGGTCAAAATACTAATCCACTGCTCCGCTCTCCATTGGAGTACCCCAAGGATCCAAATAAAATCACCTTTCAGATGTATCTTGGTGAACTTTACGATGCGACCACAAACTCATGTCCAATTTTTGCGGACACGATGTAAGTGCCAACACCAATGCACTTCAAATAAATACGGAAGCCACAAACTGTGGCCATTGATCTGATATCCCCCTCGGAATGACAAGCAGTGTGACCGTCCCTTGGTCGTAGCAAACCCAGCGGAAAACTTTCTTGCGCATAGTCAGCACAGACCAGAAGTTATTAGAAAGCTAGAAGCCGGGAAGAATTTTGACGATTGGAGCTCATCAGACGCATCCTCTAAATTCCATCGCAAAAATAGGCTCAATAGGCATTCGTTGCCCATCAGACGATTTTGTGCATTCTTCATCGTACTTCGCTCATGGAATTGTAATTACTCCACGGGCATATGTCATGCCATTTTCTGAAAGCAACAACCAAGATTCTTACCTGAGTCGGGATTCGGGGCGTGTCCAGGAAGCTGCTCCAAAGACGGTTAATAATCCTCAATTCATTGATATGAGGCATAGCTGGAAGTCCTTGAACTCTTTTCCCTAGACTATCGTTACCTCGAAGGCAACTTGATACTTGTACCTGATGTGAACGGGGCTTCACCGATGGGTTTTCATTGTGGATACCAATAATAAATGATGACGTCACACCAAGATTTTCAAGATTAGTGCGGGTTGTTTAATCAGAAAAAGCTTTTTCACTTCTTTCATCGAGGATAGGGGATAAAGAAATGACAGGCTCAGTGCGGAGGCGGCGCCCCAATCAGTTTATTGAGGTTTTTTCCTAGTTGTCTGTTCGCCGTGTGTTGTGGGTTTGTTTTATCGTTTGTTCGTTCCTTATTCATTTTATGAGGTATGGCTAGGAGTGAGAGTCACATGCTGAGGGTAGCAGTTCTAATTTGTGGCCACCATTACCTGCGTGAGATAACGATGTATTTAAGGAACTGCATTTATGTTTTAGACTTCTACTGGAGTATCAACCTGAGAGGACGGTAGTTTCTAGCGCAACTGAATTCACTGCTTTGAGCTTCCTACGCCTCTTTGCGAAGTCGTAGAGCTGATACCACTGGATTTCCCTCATCGTCGTGACAGGGCAAAGATGGGCCTTTGTATAGGAGGCAGATGGAACATCCTGCGTAATTCATGAAGTGTTATCGGCCAGTTCATCGAAATTCACTTTATGCAGCTCAACAGTTCTGTTTTGTTTCAGCCACTCTACCCAAACCAAACTACAAAAGTGCCGATGGACATGTGTAAGGGGTTCCGAAGAAGCCATTCACACATCCGACAAATGTAAGATCGAACCACTACAGCGTACACTCAGTTTTCCAGGTGTGATATTTGTGACGGGGCCTGGGTTTCAGAAGCACGTCTGGAAGACGGAATACATCAGTAGAAATAGGAAACAATGTAGGATTAAAATATCCCGCAGAACTTCGCGTCGGGAATCGGAATTTTTGGAATGGTGAGATGCAGTTAGGAATTGCACTACCCAGCAGTTCAGGCCAAAAGGGGTTCGGTTAAGGTGGCTCACCTTGAGCATTAGTTGTGTACTGCGAAAGGTGGCGCAACACCAATGTTGGTCCACAGTTTCCTTCTGTGCCCAAAGAAAAGTCACGGGCATTTATGGAGACAGTGGAAGATTATTACAACTGGATTTGTAGGGTCATCACAGGGCCTTCAACAGGGTTGTACCAGAATCATCGTAAAGAGGCCAGAAGAGCAGAGCAGTTAATGTTTGTCTGTGCCAGCTGCCTCTACGTCAAGGGTGCAAATGCATACCCAGCGAAGAGAAGAGTCCCCCGGAACGGCACCCAATCCCCAGTGCAGATGCCGAAAGACCACTGCCAGTGTTCCGCTTTAATTCGGATACTCGACGCGAAATTAGAGCGTCTTTCGAAGGCATTGGAGGACTCAGGCGCCGAGAATGCAGCGACCTGGGCGAAAGTCGACAAGGAACTTTTCTCGCTGAACCAATACCTCGCAATGTCCATACCGGGTCCCATGGCTGCGAAGAAA
>NW_008751887.1:397282-446084 GCF_000715545.1 Opisthorchis viverrini | reverse complement strand
CGGTCTCCATTGGAGTTCCTCAAGGCTCCGTCTTGGGACCACTCCTGTTTCTGATCTACGCCAATGACCTCCCAGACGTTCTTGCGAGTCCATGTTTACTTTTTGCGGACGACTTGAAATCCTGGAGTTCCAATGCCAGTGCCCTCCAAATGGATGTAGACGCTGCCAAGCAGTGGTCGTTGGACTGGCACCTTCCTCTGAATGATGAAAAGTGCGTCCACGTGTCGTTTGGAGGGGATTCAGCGAATGCTTTTGTTATGCATGGTAAGAAGGGACCAGAAAACTTCCTGAGAATAGATGCCAAACAGGATTTGGGCATCTGGGTCTCCTCAAACTTGTCCTTCTCACTGCACCATGAGAAATCGGCCCAAAAGACATTCGCCATTTTACGGATGATCCGACGCACCTTCTCTCGTGTTACTCGAATGGACTTCCAAATACTCTATGGGGCCTACGTCAGACCGCTCCTGGAGTACGCCAACCAAGTTTTCTACTCAGGACGCACAAAAGATGTTAACCTCATTGAGCGTGTCCAGCTGGCCGCCACTAGAATGGTTACCGGCCTCAAATCCGTGGACTACGAAACGCGTCTCGCGATGCTTGATCTCTTTCAACTGAAGTACCATCGCCTCCGAGGGGACCTAATTCTTACATACGCCCTGTTTGAACAAAGCTTGGCAAACAGGTTTTTTACCGTTGACCCAGCAAACACCCGGCGAGGACATAGTAAGTACATTTTCAATCTCAGGGCACACACATTAATTAAACAAAACTTTTTTCATTTCGGATAGTAGCTGCGTGGAATGACCTTCCTCCGCCGGTTGTACACGCTCCTTCTCGAACCCAATTTAAAGCACTATTAGACATTTATTTATGCGAATCCTCGCGCTGGCGGGCATACTGCCCCGCGCTGAGAACATAAAGAGCAGTGCTACACCCTTTTTTCACTTGTGCCTTTCAGGTGAACGACAGCCACTGACCGACAAGAACAAAACCGACCCGGGAAACTTGGGCAAAAGCCTCGATCCTGTGTATCAATCCGTGAATCCGTGAATGTTCGCTCCTGATTGGCTGATATTTTGACCAATGAAGACATGGCCTGTTGGGCACGTAGCTGGCATGTGACAGTGATGCAGAGTCTCGTAGTGTGCACGCTATGGAGGCACCAGGGGGCAGTGATTTCTAAACGTTCAAACATGCCAGGGATGCCAAAGAGGAAGAATCAGACCAAGAGCAACAATTCATCGTACCACTACCAATCTTATTACGGAGAGGTCTGGAGGTACTGTTTGGGTGCTGTCCTTTGCGGCAGAATTCCGCCGCAAGTTAACTTGAAGACTTATTTGTTTCCTCCAGGCGACTAGAACGTCCATATGAGGGCAGCGCTGCCGCCTTCCATCAAGAAGGGACCGCCTTAAAAACAGCCCACTCAGACCACCCAACGTTTGACTGTGACCGCAGATGGGTTGTTCAATAGTGTCGGAATACTTTTGAAACCAGTTTTTTGCTGCTCAGAACACCTCTGCTGTGCGCAGCGGCATTAGAAGTCAGACAGGTATGCCTTATTACCTACGCTGTCAGGTTAGGTAAGCCTCCTACAACCAAAGGGTCAAATTATTCAGTTATTGCCCTCGGGCAGGGTTCTCCAAGAAACCCCTAACACTTGTTGACTCATGGATCAGACTATTGAGTCAGAAGCCACGGCCAGGCCCTGAAACAAGAAATTACTCTCTCTAACTGCCTTGTGGGTTCGAATTTTGAACCAAAGTTCAGTTCAGTTTGGTCGTTTCAGTTTTCTAGCTCAAAAACCGTGCATCGAGGTACAGTGGCTCCACCTGCTTCAGTTTCCTTCACCGAGGATGGCGAGAATAAGGGATTAAGAGCCGCGCAATGGAAGCAACGGCCCGATCAGCCCAGGGATCCTGTTTTTCCGGTGTGGGAGGGATTGAAAGCTTTGCAATACAGGCGATAGTTTTGATGTAAGACCACCGTTAGCTGTCACGCAGCCATATCTATCAAGGTCCCTAACCATTGGTTTGTCTCGTCCCGCAGTTTCCTTCCAGGAAGACGGTATTTGCTAACGTGACTGATTAGACTGATTTGGGCTTTTATGCTTCGCTACCAGACTACGGACCATGGGTCGTTGCCATCCGACACAAGGCTGGTTGAAGAGGGTTCTTCGAGGGTTCTTTCTGGCGTGCGAAGCACCTGGCTTAAGCAGTGCAACCTGTAGTGTGACCAGCTTATCTGCCAGAGGTTCATCAACTTTCCTTTCCTTTTCAACTCCATAGTCGAATTGATTATCGGAACAACGTTCATGTTTTTGTAACCTGGCGTGGAACTTCTCGAGGAAGACTTCAAATCTTTGGAGAATGCGAGCGCTATCACTTACTTGGTTCTGTTCCCATTCAGCTACAAAATACGCTCAGCAGTCTAAGTAATGTTGCCATGCATCTCGGTATGCGCTCAACATCTTAGTACTATTGCCAGACGGCATAATACTTGGCACTAAATACTGGACGTATTTGCTTCATTATCTAGGTAGTTGTATCACACCCACCGACAACATTGCTGAGTGAATGCTGAAATCATTAAAGCTCACTCTACTTGGGCACCTAGGGTTGATGTGACACCTGCCTGTCGGTGAAAGACACGGTTCACAACATGGTATTGCATCCAGTTTTACTTTGTGTCTACTGTGGCTACTGCGCACTGAAGACAAGAGAAAATTGATTGTCCTTGGCCACCGGTGCCTTCAAGAAATTTCAAACATGTCTAGAAACATCATATTAACGATGCTGAAGTGCGGTGGATGGTTTTTGCAGTAAATCAAGCGCTTGTGCGACCAACGAGTTGATTCGGCTTCACCAATTACACTGGTTCGCTGCATATGCCAGGCGATCGAAAGCCTCGCTCTACCCTGCTTGCTGAGGTAGGCTCCGAAAACACAATGTAGCCAACTCGTAACCCGGAGACGGAGCATAGGAAGCTTTCTGGTGCATGTCGTTTGTGGGGGTGTGGTCCGAAATTTCAGCCAACTCATTGGTACCTCTCGATATCACGCAGCCAGTGGCCGTGCTATATCTATTCTCTTGTCCTTAGTCGTTAATCCCCTGTTTTTTTCGTTAGAAGTGTTTTTATGTACCCTCTCCCTACGCCACCCGCTATCATAAGCCATGGGTACCCGAGCCACCTTGCGTAAGTACAGGGTTCACGGTTGTAAAACTCGATTGAGTGCCAATTCTCGTTTCGATCTTCACACTTATATTGCAGTGAATTGCCAGGTATCACACAGTCTTCTAACGATTGACTTTGAGCTGTGGATAGCCACCCGTTTTCTTCAGGACTAGAAGATCCTTCAATACTATCCGCAAAGGATCTGTAGCTCATTCGGGTAGTGTCACACTAACCCAGCCATTATTTCACACTCGGGGTTCCCTGTGAAGTAAAATGACCCTGGGTGTGTTTACGACGATCCTGGAAACAGGACTCAGTTCTGCAACTTTTCAATACCATCAGCGAGCGTTTACTACTCGGAGGTTTATCTCATTTGTTTATACGGCGTTCCGGAGACGTCCTACATCAATAGTTGTGTCATTTTGAAACGAAAATTACAAGGACTTCATTCTTATTCAATGAAAACTTTACTAGATTCGTGATCTTGCGACTTTAGGGGCACGCAATTTACTTTGAAAGCAATGCAGTGACATTCACAAATCAGCTGTCCATATAGAGTGGAATAATAGGTGTAGTTTGAAGATTGAAGCCATTACATGGTTTTTAACGTAAATGCCAACGTGGAATGGGATGGTGGCAAAAATTAATTAATGGTCGGTAACCTAAGGAGATCCAATATTCGACAGGCGAGCGAATACTTCAGGTTGTTCCCGATTTAACCAACTATTCAATGAGCTATTACTTAAAGAGTGGCAAAGGAACCCATTAGTTGCAAACTGTAGACCCCAAGACAGGTCCGCGTGCTCTCAAACGACAGTTGAACAAATATTCGATAACTGAAGCCCTCGGATGGATGCCTATTCGTACCAGCCAGTTAGGGTTAGCAACACAACCGTTGCCAGTCAGGACGATAAGTGAATTTTACGAGGAAAAATATAACGATCATTGTGAGTGTCCTCTAATGAAACCGATATTCCGTAAAGCTGATCAGTCGCGGTGAAGAGATTGTCATAGCCTCACCACGAAATATGTATTACTACCAGGCCTGATCACAAGGAATACAGTGGAACGGCGTACTGAGTCTATCCTTTTGTAATACATTTGGATCGGTTTTAAAACATCGGGCATTTTGGACGACAGTATAGTGTATTACCTTTTTTCAGGGGATTCTTGAATATGTTGATCATTTCACTTTCGCAAGAGAAAAATCCTCGCTAATTTATACAGAAAATCGTTCATTTGTAGCAATATTTCGGTGCCTAGCTGCCATGCCACCCGAAGGAAGCACGAGGGCTGGGATACTGCCAGGTTGCCCAAACATAGACAGGGGAAGTCGAGAGACGGAGGTCGGGCTTGAACCACGGAACTTCCGATCAGTAGATTTATACAAAACCAACCTGGTTTCGCATTATTCCGATTAAATTGTCCTTCTCTGTGCGCTTGTATGTAACGTCGATGCATTGGTTAGCGCCACATGCAATTTTGTTTTAGCATTCTTTCATTTCATCGTTCTCTTACGATTTTGACAAGAACATAGCTGGAGATGTATGCTGTGCGGTCCAGTTTGCGTCGTTCTCGTTATTTGTTTCGGCGTTTGAGTTTTCAACCGCCCACTGTCCATCCAACTGCCGCTCCCAGCTGCAGTTTACAGTCTGTCCCAAATTGCTCTGGTTCTACTAATTTTCCACATCCTAATCTTTGGCACTTGCCTGTCATTGGACTGGTTTGTCTTTGTGCAACAAAAGGTAAATATTTCCGATTTTCGAAGATTTCCTCTTCTCTAGATGATGTGTTCGATGCAATCAAATCGAAAAAATATCGCTATATTCAAAAGTGGGTTTTCGTTTCGATGGTGAAACCATTAAAAAGGTGAAGAATTATGAAAGAAGATAAGAATTTGTGTGATGTTCGCCATCCACTCGGTTGGACACCTTTAATGCTTGCCGTTGTCCTCCGCGATGTGGAGTAAGTTCTTACTTTTTGATGTTACACCTTCTGTAGGATGACAAAACAGCTTTTGGATCTGGGCGCGAACCCAAATTTGGTTGACCAGTATCCTGGATCGCTGAAACTTGCACGCGAAACACACGTGTATCATGGCGACAGTATAATACCCGTTCTATTTCTCTTATCCTTTGAATAACTACTCTTTTAGTTGAGTGGCGGAGGCTAACTCAATTCACGGACTTCTTGAATCCATCGGCTGACTTTCGAGGGTGTACTGCACTTCATTACGCGGTTCTGGTGAATGATCTTAGCCTCGTACGGCTGCTGGTTGACAAAGGTATAAATAATAAATGCCTAATGATAGCCCCAGTGTCATTAAATCATCTGTGTATTCATAGATTCGTACCATATTTTAGCTGTACCACCGATTGCACATTAAACAAAATACGCACGTTTGTAGGGCTCTCGAAGTCATTGTGAACAAATACCCATTAGGTCAAACTTAGGAAGGTTTTCATCCCACCTGTGAAAATCCTGCCAATCAAGTCGTTGAGCTGTGACGTTTACCGATGTTTACTAGAACGCAACATTCAGAAACCATGGTATTTGAAATACCACCAAAGTGTTGAGGTTTTGGCATGTTTGGCAACAATTTTGGGAAATGTTGGTCAATACAGGATTGGATGAACATTCCTATTATTATACACATTGCTGGTTGATGGGGGAAGGGGATTAAGATAGAAACATCGACTGAGACAACGTTGATCCTCGGGAAAATGAACATTAATAGTGTAAAACATTACACCGTGTATGTCTACGAATATCAACGTTAGCCCTAGTTTTGAACCGTTGAAAATCATAGGATGTATCATAGGTATGTGTGTCCTGTACATAACATGGATAGGACATAGAAAACTTCATAGCGGAAGAGAGTTCCAAAGTGAGGCAGTCCCTGGAACAGTGAAGAGGAGACTAGTCTTGCTTTGCAGCAAAAGACTGGGATCTCGTGAGGTAGGTTGAGAGAGTATCAGCAGGTTGGCCATCTTAGGGATTGTAGAAAGCGATGAATATCGTGAGTTCAAATGAGTATTAGCCGCGGAAGTAGCGTTACCATAAATGAGCGAATTATCGCTGTTAGAGAGCGTTGGAGGTTGTCGGTCGTAGAATGGGAGTCAGGGTGATATGCTGCCCTTTGAGTAGTGACAAAAAGATAAGGACATGTGGTAGGAACAGACATGACAGAAATATTTAATATTGAAGCAAATCTGAGGCCTATAGAAGATGTGGGATGGAGAAGTATTCACGGGTATATCTTTGTAATGCACTACTCATAAGGTTGCTGAAAATTGGTCGACAACCCACGACCGGTTTCGCCCTTTTTGGGGCTCATCACGGGGCTGGAAAAGGAGGGCGCTCATGGGGGACCAGTTATCATCAGAAAGATGGGCCAAGGACAGGGTGGTTGTACATCAAGTTTTCATTATTCAAGGGAAGGGGAATGGGGCGCTATAAGTGGATTTGGATAGTTTGGTGGTAGCTGCGTTCAAGGAACTCTAGTCTCTCAGCATACCACACTTCGTTCTTATAATCCGGAGTGAGCAAGCTCACTGGGAAGGGCAAAAATTGTAACTCTGTGGGATTGCTTCATGTTTAGAGGCTTGGGTGTAGGCAGAAGGGAAGCTTCAATGTGTAAACAGATGAAGCAGTAAGACGGACTTAGCATAACTTGGAAACAACCTCTGTTGTTCCTGTTCATCTGTTAGGGTGCACTTCATGTGGGTCGTTTTTCAGAGAAGATTTCACTTCAAATTCAGGATACAATCTATATGTTGCTAGCGGGTCACTCATTTTCGCATACTGTGCTTGGTGTGACTCATGTGGTGGTTGGCTCAAGCTGTCATTACCGCCGTTCAAACTAAGGGGACAGAGTTGATAGTCGTCGAGAGCTTCTTTAGTTTGCTGATCGGGCAAATGACCTACGAATGCTAATGTGGCGAAGTTAGCTGCCAACCAGTTGTGATGGAAATACTACTGGAGCATGGTTATTTTCGGACCGGCCTCGTGGTTCCCAGTAAAATACCACAACCTCCCAGTGACTTTCACAGGCCAAATACACAACAGCGCCATAAGATACAGTATCCATTATTTTATATATCTAAATAACAGTATATGACACTGGCTTATCTAGATGGCTGGATGTTGCGAATGGTACTGCAACGATGAGTCTCACGCACGCTGAATACTCGTGAATCGGCGGAATATAAAATCGGCAGTCTCCTATCTATGTGTGCTACGCACTGAATAAAGGCATGAAACCCCAGTGCACTCCATCGAACGGTGTAATAAACGGTAATAATAACAAACTAGCCAGGATCCCAGGGTTTACGACTATCTGGCAATTATAATTTGAGTTCGTGATGGCTCGCTTAGGATAAGAGTACGTGTATATGTATATATGGTCCACAACAACAGTGATTCGACCAACCATGCAGGATCATTCAGACGAATTCAGATGGGAAAGTTCCTTCGATCGAGGCGAACTGTTGTTCGCGCGTTTTGCAAAACGCAAAAAGCCTCACCAAGTTACTGAGTTGTATGAGGATGAAACGTGGATTCTACCATCTCACCCAAGCTCATTCGAGGAATTTCTGTCGCCCCCTCAATTTGGTCGAAACACCAGAAGTATTGTGTGTGTACTGTAGAATGATCTCTCCCCTTGTGTGAACCAGTTATTGTCAAATAAGATGATGGTTTCGCGGACTGGTTGTGTTGATTTAATGAAGCACTGTAATAAGTTGATTGGTAAGTACTCACCAGCCACCAGACGTATGCACCCTGTTGGACTTCGTTAATTCTGGTCACTGAAGTGTTGAGGGTGTCGGTGAAGTATTTTATTTTCCATAGTTTATTGATGTAATTCTGGCTATTTTTTCACTATTGATGAAAGGTTAGTGACAAATTTGTTATTTTCAAATTATTTGTCATTGTAACTCTATGTGCTCTTAACGCACCAGGAACTATACTTGACATGAGGACTGTCGTTTCGAGCCCTTGGCGTTTGATTACTAGCTGTTGATTAGTTCTACGTCTTCATAAACCAACTGTGTTCCTAACCTCCGCATATTCTTGGGAGAATAATTCTGCTGAACAGCAAGCAATTTTTAAAATTGTGAATCACGATTTATCAGTCAGCGAGGCGTTTCTATCTGTCTGGTGTTGGTAAACGATTCATGATTGAAGCTACAACTTGTTAAGTGTTTTTTCGTTCTTCACTTTTGGTTTTTCTTGCTTCATACAGGGGCCGACGTCAGTATTGTCAATGAGCGGGGTCATAGGCCGATCATGTATGCAAAAGACCGCTCAATAAAAGAGTTACTATCCAAGGCAGAAACCGAGGTACGTCATTCTGAATCTCCCATCCATTTCCCCCATAGTGGAATTCGTCAGTGTCCTAAAATACTTTCGGGGTGTGGGTAAACATATCTACCAATCGGCAAATGAACCCTTGTAACTGTGCACCATTTTATCGTAGTTATTATGCAGATGATGCGTTATCCGCCAATACTCTGTACCTTAATAGCCCAAGTAACACTATCTCGATAGATGGGGTGACAGAACTGCGCTGTACCGTAACGTGGAATTTCCATGTCATGCCCTAGGGCATGAATACACAATCTACTGAAATAGTAAAAAGTAGTGACAACCAATTAAGAAAAAATGACAAAACGATCCGTCTGTCGTTTCGCGAATCGACCGAAAATTTTGGGCTAAACAAGATACACCCCCCAAAAAACAGATGGGAACGATGAGGTTGGACTTAGAAAAGTATTTGCCCATGGGACTGTTTCGTCGCACCCCTTTGTCACACGCCGGCACTGTGAGCGATGAAAACGTACACGATCTTAATTAGCTCATGGAGACCTCCACTCCCTATTTGCTTAAAAAACTTACGTCAGAGGAGCCAGTAAAAAAGTTGTTAAGTTAGTTTCTCTGCTGGCCATCGCGTCAGTTTTTAGGTGGTTTCGGTTTGTCAGACCCGTGTCCCTAAAACAAGCCTTTTTGGTCCGCGCTAAGGCCTTGGGAATTTTGTCATAATTATGACCAGTAAGCTCTTCAGATCTTTTACTCGCGCTCCGAGTTCTCCAGCACAGTGGTCTTCCTTGTTTATCACACATGGTTTTCACTTGTCTTCCCCCCATTCATTCTTCGTCTTAGCTGGAGAAGAAAAAGGCTGAAAAAGAACGTGAAGAAAGACGGCTACAACCATTGGAATCTCGTCTGCGAAAGGCATTAGTTGGTCAGGAGGCGGCTATTCGGACTGTCAGCGCTGGTGAGCCACTTCTTAATTGGTGTTCCTGTCATACGTTTGCTACCATTTGCACAGAAAATGCTCTTTTTCCAAATCGCAGTGTACTATTTAGTGATGGATGTTACAGCCGCGCCATGGCCTTGTGACAACAGTTCCAGTTACTGTGTTTGGAAAATGACCCTGTGGTGGGGGACTCATCGCCTGCTTTTCATCCAGCACGTTCCGTACGTTTTCCACCCTACCACCTGAAATCAAACTAGTCAGTCCGAGAATTATCTGAGAGGAGTCATGGTAATAATTTTAAAGTTTACGGAATCCATGAAATGCGCTCATTCGCACACCAGTTCGGTTTTTGGTGGGAGACTTAATTTCATCCCAACTGAATCTCTCGTTTATGCTATTCTATTTCGAGCTAGGTTCTGATTTATGCGACCCGTCGTTAGCCGGGTGGTCGTATTCTTATAAGCCGCACACGGAAAACAAAATCCACTAAGTTTGTCACTTGCCTCACCTCGAATTAGATTCTGCTTTATGCGACCCGTCGTTAGCCGGGCGGTCGTATTCTTATAAGCTACACACGAAAAACAAAATTCACTAAGTTTGTCACTTGCCTCACCTCGAACCTTGACATAACCCTAACGTATTTCCGTGTTGACTTCTGCTTTTCCGTACGGCACCGGTTAAAAAATCGTAGATGGCAATTACAATATTGGTTTTTGTCAAGGTTTTATCTCACCATTTGTTGGTGAAAGTGCGGTCTGTGATATCGGACCAGTTTTCCGCATCCTTGTTTTTGTCGTCGTTTTCTCGTCATTGTTACTTTTAATCGTGGTCTGTTGTATTCGCTACTGACCCCTTATAATTTGAAGCGCAAAAACATATTTATTACTTCGAACAAGTTTGTCTGTCTCTCATCGAGCCAGGTATACCCTCTTACAGTCCATGGATTGGAGGCAACGGCCATAGTACTCTGTGAACCACACTGCTCACAGTTCAGGGTTCTTCATGTAAGTCAGATGATGCCACAAGACTTTATTGTATTAAAGACTGGCGACTTTTTTGAGGAGAAGTCAGTCCCTCAGGTGTGTGCCTCCACCGAACCTTTAACCACAATCGATGTTGAAACACTTTTTATTGCAATTGATTATAATCTTTGTGAGGTCAATTGGAGGTCAAGCATACCAGCCTGAGAGCAAGCACGTCGGGTATCGCAAACTGCGATATCTCGAATATCGTACCAACTGAAACGTGGGGCGGCCTGGTGCAGCACACTCAGTTGAGCAGGATATCATAAGCGAGGTATTAAGCTGGGTTTCAGGCAAGTCTCCCGTCAAAACCAGATTGGTGTGCAAGTAAGCGTATTTGTCGAAACCAGTCTAATTTGGGTTCAAGTAAAATATGAGGTTGACAGAAACTCGGGAACTGCGCCTACCTGATGAGCGACTGTCGAAGAATTTTCGGCAACTTTACGAGTAGTACATTACGTACATACGTGTCGCGATATCTCGAATATCGTACCAACTAAAACATGAGGCGGCCTGGTGTAGCACATCCAGTTGCCTAGAAACGAGAGATTCAGCTGGATTCCAGGTGAGTCTCCCGCAACCAAATTTTTTCGCTCATACTGATTTACTTGGAAGAGTTGCTGCTTCGCTTCAAATTTGTCGCAGTCTACGAGAGATCACGATTAACTGGTCCACGTAAGCGGACCAGTGGAAAAAAATTGCTAGTTCCGCCGAAATAATTTAATTGTCTGGTAGACGGAAGCTGTTTTCAAATCCACCTGACTGTGTGAGTGAAAATTCTTTTTCGGCTCTCGAGTTTCCAGGCCAGACCGCAAAGGTGCCCCACTCTATATGTATCTTGCGAAAAATTGCATTTCAGTGGTTTGTCTGGAGACAGCTGATCTGTTCTGTGAGCTGCTAGTATCCGATGCCGTCGGCGAATCTGTAACGAGATGAATAAAAAACGCGTACTTGGATGTGCACCGGACTCCTCAGTTACGAAAATCATCCAGCACCAACCGACTATGGTGGGTCAGCCATGTATCGCACATTTCGAATCTCCGTCTACCGAGACTAGTACTGATCTTAGCGCCTCCTTCAGAACGGAGTGCTTGAGGTTACGAAGAGTCTGAGTGTTGCCTATGTGATCCGGCTTCCACACTGGGACCTTGTGCCCCAGGTTCTGGGCCGGATAGGTTGCAGGAAATAATGGTTAATCATCATCAGTAGCGTCCAGTTCGATTGGATGTCGGTGGTTGTAGGTACTTCAAAATGCTTCTGGTAGATTGGTAATAGTTCCCTTCTCCGTTCGATCTTGTTTAACTTTAAAACTTTGATTGTGGCTGTACCTAGTAAACCATCAGTGCCAATACTGGTGTTATTGTCTCTCGTGCTTATCATGAGGATGTTGGTGATGATAGTGATACCGATTGACTTTTGGTGCTATCTATAATCAGAGGACTCTGTAAGATGAGATATTCCAAAAGATAGTTGATTTACCCTTCCAATTACTTTCTCATGCCATATGTGTTTCTCCCTTTGGCACATATCAAGCACTAACATTTATGCCGATGGTGGTTATTGTCTGGCGTTTCCATTTATACCCTTTTCTCGTTTTGTATTTACACAACGGACAGACTGAAATATTGGTAATTCGGGTACGTTCATTGGTGGTTGATCAGGTGGCCTTTGATCTGTTTGTTGATTTTGGCAAATAGCTTGTAGATGCTTCGTCACTAATCGAGGAGACATCATCAGTGCGTGGGGGGGGGGGTGGTTGACCACCAAATCTCAGTTGGTGATAAACTGCTTCTAAGCCAATTCCCAAGCTCGGCTTACAGCTTACGGCCACCTAATCAACCACCAATGGACGGATAAGAGTCTTGTCAGAAGACGGGTTTTCCAATCGCCAGAAAACGCACATCTGTTGTCCACTATTGGCATTCGCATGAAGGCGGCGCACTTTTTCCTCACTGAAATTTCAACGCACACACACACGTGGTTGGTTACTTCATTCGATTGCTTCACCAAGGGCACGCTACGACGTCACTTATATCAATAGAGCTTTTAAATTGCGGGCCTTGAGACACCGATGCATGCCAGTCATATCGTCCGATCGATCGTTCCAGCCAAGATTATTTACTGTGCACTCTCTGGTCGTACCACCCATACTGCACTTTACTAGTTAAGGCCAGATTGCAGCCAGATACCAAGCAGGTACATTGCACAGCTGAGCGTAGTCGCCTGCATCATCAGAAGTGGAAATCGTATTAATCGATCCTCCTTGCTGCTGAAGTTATCCGGTATTGGTTACACGCACCAATCATTTCTATGTCATGGACAGACAGTTGGTGGTTGGGTATGATTCAGCGGGGGAAAACCTAAAAGCACAGGCCTTGTAAGATTTGTCAGAAATTTCCAAAGGAAATCATCAAAGCCTCGCATGTTTCTCTCTTCACATGAATAACACATGGGTTGAGAGGGAAACTTAACAGGTGGTTCCCAGCCCTTAGCAAGGATGAAGGATATTCAGCTGTTTGGAAATTCTTTGAAATGATACATCTGGGACAGAACTGAACAAGCGAATGCGTTAAAGAAGTAGTATAGGGTCGGATACCTTGAAGTTTGGCACTCTATCACAGTTTACTGATGTTTAGTGGACGAGGATTTTATAACATTCGGAGCTACTCACTTGTGTAGACAGTTCCTTTCTGGGGTGAAATATCTGGAATCATCCCGTCCCATCGAGTTGGTTGACAGACCACTTTTATGCTTGCAACCAGCACCCTGATTTCACGAGCCGTTACTTTTGACCAGGCGAATGCCAGTTCCTGGTGTGTCATCATCAGGAGTTGCTTTACGAAGCTGTGCTAGGGATGTGTTTCATGATGTATAACTGCGACTTTAAAAGTCGAATTTGTCATTTTGGTGTAATTAGGCGGATGCGGATGCATGTCGAATGCGGCGGACTAGCTAGTGATTTAAAACGTTGCATGAAGGCGGCGCACTTTTTCCTCACTGAAATTTCAACACACACACACACGTGGTTGGTTACTTCATTCGATTGCTTCACCAAGGGCACGCTACGACGTCACTTATATCAATAGAGCTTTTAAATTGCGGGCCTTGAGACACCGATGCATGCCAGTCATATCGTCCGATCGATCGTTCCAGCCAAGATTATTTACTGTGCACTCTCTGGTCGTACCACCTATACTGCACTTTACTAGTTAAGGCCAGATTGCAGCCAGATACCAAGCAGGTACATTGCACAGCTGAGCGTAGTCGCCTGCATCATCAGAAGTGGAAATCGTATTAATCGATCCTCCTTGCTGCTGAAGTTATCCGGTATTGGTTACACGCACCAATCATTTCTATGTCATGGACAGACAGTTGGTGGTTGGGTATGATTCAGCGGGGGAAAACCTAAAAGCACAGGCCTTGTAAGATTTGTCAGAAATTTCCAAAGGAAATCATCAAAGCCTCGCATGTTTCTCTCTTCACATGAATAACACATGGGTTGAGAGGGAAACTTAACAGGTGGTTCCCAGCCCTTAGCAAGGATGAAGGATATTCAGCTGTTTGGAAATTCTTTGAAATGATACATCTGGGACAGAACTGAACAAGCGAATGCGTTAAAGAAGTAGTATAGGGTCGGATACCTTGAAGTTTGGCACTCTATCACAGTTTACTGATGTTTAGTGGACGAGGATTTTATAACATTCGGAGCTACTCACTTGTGTAGACAGTTCCTTTCTGGGGTGAAATATCTGGAATCATCCCGTCCCATCGAGTTGGTTGACAGACCACTTTTATGCTTGCAACCAGCACCCTGATTTCACGAGCCGTTACTTTTGACCAGGCGAATGCCAGTTCCTGGTGTGTCATCATCAGGAGTTGCTTTACGAAGCTGTGCTAGGGATGTGTTTCATGATGTATAACTGCGACTTTAAAAGTCGAATTTGTCATTTTGGTGTAATTAGGCGGATGCGGATGCATGTCGAATGCGGCGGACTAGCTAGTGATTTAAAACGTTTGAAGACCCTCGCGCCAGATTACTACTGACACCAAGTTAGTTTTCGCAACTCTGAGATGGCCCGATGAGAGCCTGCTCCGAAATTTGTGTGCAACCTCCGTTTTCGCCTGATGAGTAATATAGAGATGAAGTTTACCGAACCACACACTGGCAAATCAACTATGATATTCATGGACATTTCATACATTAGGCTAAAAGGTACAGCTAGCGTGACGAAAACGTCAGTGTAACGACCATGAGTAACGCTCTGGGAAACCTTTCTTATTGTGCTTTTTGTTAGAGTACTCTCAAGTTCTGGTGAAAAGTGGAAATGCCCCGGTGATGTCAAAAAACAGGTCCTTGCACAGCATGACCCAACATTAATACGCAGCAGCATTGCTGATGGACACTTCTGAAACTCGCGTATGTCGAAGATTCCCAAACTTGAGGTGTTTTACCGCAGGGAGTAACCGAGCACGAATGTTTTTTGCATACTGGACGCGGATACAGCGGTTTCCACTAGTAGGGGATTTTCCCACGAGATGGCGATTTTTATGCTCCTTGAGCTTTTACTATAAAATGCACTTTTGACAGGACACCCGTGACGACAGTACGCTCGAACGAATGTCAGCTCGTGCAAATAGTGTACCTATTGTAGATTTCTCCAACCCTCGGCGATATCCTCATTACTCCATAACAACATCTTTTAACTAACCAAATCGGTATGACAATATCTCTAATGCTCGCGATATATCCCATACGGGAACGATTGCCTGGTGACACGGACACAAGTACTTGGTCAGTTATAGCGGGTCACCACAACCTAATATCGATCGACACTGAGTTTCACCTAAAACCGTACTCTACGTTTCTGATTGATCTTCTGTTTTCAAAAGAAAAAAATAACCGGTAGCCTCTCACTTCATGTATATGTCAGTGTGTTTGGACACCGAGGGAACATAAATAGCTTGAAACCTGTTCTTGTCCGGTGAGCGCGTTCTCGGAGCAACTATTAGTGATCGCTTATTATCAAACAAAGTCTAGATCGTGGAATGGCCATGTTGTTTGAGTGCCGACAAAATCCAAGGGAATTCTGGAATCTGAGGCCTGGTACGTCCATTCATGTCTATCAGTTTAACGTGCAAGTGATGGATGTAAGTTTGAAACAATGAATAGTAAGGGTAGAGTGAACCTACCCGGCCAAAATTTACCACCGCATCAGTGCTCCACGTAAGAATGGTTCCGGTTCAGTTTGATAAATTTGGTCCATGGGGAACAATTGAGACACGGTTGACAAAGTTTAGACATGACCGAATAATGAAATAAGCAGCTCAGGATGTGTTGCTGAATTTTATAAACCTAGTTCAGATCACACACAGAGCAGGTTGTTTTTATTGGTTCCCTGGCTTGTGTCCGGAGTTAGATCACTGCGCATTGCTCTTACGGAAAATTTCGTTAGCTCAGATTGCACGAGTGGTTTTTGACTAGTTCGTTGAGTTGGACGAGATGGCTCAAGTGGTTAGAGCGCGAATCTACTGACCGGAAGATCCGTGGTTCAAACCCGACCTCTAACCCCCGACTTCTGTCTAGGCTTGGGCAACCTGACAGTATCCCAGCCCTCGTACTCCTTTTGGGTGGCGTGGCAGTTAGGCACCGAAAGGGTGTTACAGCTAATTGATTATCTTTTTTGTTATCTGAGTTGGACAATCTGGTTATAGTGAAGTTGTCCAGTAGTAGTAGTAGTAGTGCTAAATACCTCTGAGAAGATGTGTTGACAACAAGGCCCAACCGTGTTGTTGTTGGTTGATATTGCGTAAATATCCCCATGGTTTGAAAAAGAACACAGCGACAAACATTAATGTTTTCGGGATCTCGTCATCAGGTCAGTACATACCTAATGGTTGAAATAGGAGCGAAAAGCGAAATACGCTACGAAGATTGGTTAGTGAAATGCAAAACGTGGATACACGAACGATTGGTTGTCTGCGCCTCCCCATGTCGCATCTAGTTGGATGCTGTCAGACAGTCAAGAGAGCTGTTGAGTGACTTGGCCGGTTGATTCGTGGTTGGTATGTTCACCGTGGCCACCAATAAGCGTACCCGACGTATCAGTATCTTAACACTGCTATGGCTAAGCGCCTGTTGCTAAAAAACGACACAGCGATTATAGCGATAGCTATCACCACTATATCTGAAAATGCAAGTGGTCCTCTTCAGAAAAGCTACCTGATACTGACTTCGTAAGTAGTCGAATGAAGTCTAAAAGTTTTTCATACTTTCTAATCTCTTCCGAGTTTTAACGAACCTTTATGGACAATGAATGTATTATGTCATCTTCCTCTAACCGACTTGTGGTGATGCGAACAAAGCTGATTTGGACGCGGCATACTCCTTATGATGGGGACAAACGAAAACGTCATGGTCCGCAGGTTCCACGAGACATGCTTGGAAAAAGCATGTTAAATTATCCAGAGAATCTGGTATTCCGATGTGATGCGATGCAGCGTCTTCTCATCACCTGACGAATCACTTTTAGTTTAACCTTGGTTGGTGATGGTGAACTTTTCAGCTCAGTGAGCAAACCAGCTGCTGGCGAGTACATTCAGTACAACTGCTGGTGAATATTTCTTCCATATCCATATACTTTTCTGATGTTGATTTTATTAGCATACAGTGACCCATGCATGTACGCATATTTATCCGCTCCCATTCGCCTCTGTCAGCTATTCGCCGCAAAGAAAATGGCTGGTATGATGAGGATCATCCACTTGTGTTCCTTTTTCTTGGATCCTCGGGAATAGGAAAAACGGAGTTGGCCAAACAGATAGCGGCCTATCTACACAAAGATGTGAAGAAGGGTTTCATCCGTATTGACATGTCGGAATATCAGCAGAAACACGAGGTATGTTTCATGTGCGTCTGCCATAGTTATTTAGCGTGTTCTTACGCGAATACGTGAATCCTCTTACAAAAGAGGCCAACACCAGGAGGGAGACTTTTTGACTTCTTTCGGGGATGGCCTTTCATCGGAGTTATTTCGCATGACCTAGCATCTTCATACTAGTAGTCATTTTACATCAAATGAAGAGATGTACGGCTTCCGTCACATTTGAGAACGGGCTAGCATTCCGTTGTGAATTTGTATTCCCTTTGTCCCTTCATTTTCAAAAGAATGAAATTTTTTTGATACTGTTTAAGGTTTGCTCTGAAGTGGCCACAGCCGTATTTGCTTTCTGGTCGTTGGTAATGTGGAATAGGTCTCGAGAAATACACACATTTGCAAATCAATCTGGTTTTCACGATAGGCTTAACTGAATCTCGCGTTTATGGTATTCTACAGCTGAATGTGCTGCACACCGGCCGTCTCATGATTCAGTTGGCATGATATTCGAGATATCGCAGTATATTTTCATAAAGGAAACTACTCATAAGGTTGCTGAAAACTTCGACAGCCCACGACCGGTTTCGCCCTTCTTGGAGCTCATCAGGTAGGCGCAGTCCCCGAGTTTCCATCAACCTTATGTTCTGCTTGAACCCAAATTGGACTGTTTTCGAGAATTACACTCATTTGCAAATCAATTTGGTTTTCACGAGAGACTCAACTGAATCTCTTGTTTATGATATTCCACAACTGAATGTGCTGCACACAGACCGCCTCATGGTCGTGGGCTGTCGAAGAGTTTTCAGCAAACTTGTGAGTAGTTTCCTTTATGGAATAGGTCTCGTTTCACAACAACCGTTACTAGCATCAAGGTTTTGGTATTGAATTGATGGGCAGTTTGCACCGTGATCTGCCATTGCAGACGCTCATGATCTGTCTGTGTGGCTTCGTAAAACAGCCAGATTGCAATCCTGAGGCTCTGTTATTTCTCGACTATACTGTCAGTGTGTCGTTGGCTTTGTCTGACAGATTTACATTGTAAACAAGACTTACATTAGTTGAACAGTGTTCCGTGAATTGTTTTCAACTGTACCGAGCGATAGACAATTTACCTGATAAATAACAAAGATATCTCTTCATTTAGCTCACCACTCATCTTTTTGCTGAGAACTTCGGCAACACGCTATCGGTTTCGCCCTTCTTGAGGCTCGTGAAATACACATAGCCCCTTAATTTCTATCAACCTCATGTTCCCTTTGGACCTCAAATTGTGCGTAATTTGCGAACTTCATTTCTTGCTCTCGTTAGCGAATCTCACGATATTTTTAAAATGAATGTGCTGCGCACAGGTCAATGGATGCGTGTATCTTGGCAGATTTATCTCGTTTCCCATTACGTAATCATCTTATGACCTGTACATCTGAATTAACAGCTATGCAACTTAGCTGTCCTCGGATGAATGAGCTGAACAACACAGCGCTGATGAGGATGACTACACCAACCACCCTTGAGCACGCTTTCAAAGCCACATGTGGTTGTTCGACGCGATGCACATAAATCATGGGGCCACCTTAAACTACGTCAAATGTTGTTGTGAAGTTGATTAGTATGTGCCAAGAATACACAGCAATACACACCGGAGATACCAGATATGTTGGAATATCCTGAGGGACTAACTTGCTAATTGAAGTAGTGGCGGGTCTTCTTGATTTTTGAGAAAATCATAGTCTTCATTGGGGAGTTGTACCATGGAGATTTCCGAAGATTCGCCGGTCCTTTTTTTGGGCAGAGGGATTTCTCCCATCAGTCCAATGGTAAGCTTCTCTGAACTTTCTGTCAAGACGTCGCTTTTCGGCGGGAACAAACTGGAAACAAGCTGTGAGTAGAAACGCCACAGAAAAGATTATGTATGTTTGACTAGTGATTATTGTTAGGTCTCTGATTAACAGAATCTCTTGTTTGTTTGACTATCTACCACGCAACCGAAATGGCAGTAGTGGTGGAATGTATGTTGGAGGACATTGAGTGAGGTAATGACACAAAATATAATCTTGATTGACAGTGAGCGCCCCGGTGCAAGTAAACATCAATAATCGGTTGCAATGGAAAGGGAAGTGTTTTTTGGAGGACGTAGTTAGGATGGAAATGGTCCTTTGTAGACAGACACCCTACCAAATCCAGTTTGAACTCTGTGCTCACAGAACTGCTGGCGCGGGTTTGCCCATGTCTGGGTAAACCTAACCTAAGTATGATCGGAGTACCTAGAACGACACTCGGTTCAGAGGATTATTTCGGCCGGAGGCTTCCATGGCGGGTGAACCACACCCTATGTACACAACATAGGGAGAGATGAAGAATGGTAGACCCAAAAGTGGAGTACGCATCTGCTTCCTTTATCACTTATGGAGTTTGTTGCACCCTTTAGCCTTATGTCCATTTCTCGGAACCACTTCGATAAGCCGTGTACTGTACAGAATTACCGGACATGATTGGTTGAGAGCACTGTGATAACTGTTGAACTGTAATTCCATAATGCAGAAAGCCGAAAGCTCCGCGCAGGCGACTGCACTATTATTTTCGGAGACTGAGATATCCGAAACCATAAAACAAGTTAACGACCTCGATAGTTCTAGAATGGTGACGTGAAAAGCAATGCGCTACGTGGGAAATACTTCTGCCTATTCGCTACAGACATCCGTAAGAGTAAGTGGTCACATGCCCCGAGAATCCATCACCTCGAGGTTTCTGGCACAGCCAATGATGAGTTTTTTTACTGAGGATAATTTGACGACAACCAGTATTGGAACGTGCGTGAACAAGTTGTTTCAGTGGTCTTCCTAACACGCGGTCAGTAAAAGTAACCGTAGACCAGGTTCTTCATGCAATTACTTGGTCTCATCTGAGATTACTTCAGGGTTACCTCGCATTTATGAAGGCATGGTCAGATATTGAACAGAAAGTGTGTATGTCTTAGTCTCAGAAAAAGAGGCAGGCAGTTAAGAGAACTGTTGAAGTTGATTGTCAGGGCAGGGCCACTGCTAGTGCATCCCGTGTTAATGGATCACCTTTTGAGGCAAATGGCAATGCAGTGCAGTGTGCCGTATCACACCGGAAGCGACTGGAAGTGTTTGGATTGTGGTACTTAGCTCTGTTGTTATGATTGTCCTCAGGTTGTCTGCGCTAAGGTTCCATCGATCTAGGTAGCTCCATCGCATCGTTCGATTGATAGTTAGAAGTCCAAGAGCATGGTTATCTAGCATTGTGAGTGATTAATTATGCACATAGAAGTGCTATTTTTCGATTTAAAAAAAAGAGAAGTTTGTGGCCAATGATAAAGGTGGAACGTTTTAATGGCGAATACAGCTGATGGGACTGCGTGAGCTATGGCCCTTTCAATTCCACCGGTAAAATTTGGGGAACAACTACTCCAATGCCGTAGTCATCCACCTTACAGTACAGAGATTTCCACTAGTGAACTGAAATGGATAAGTCCAGTCACAGTAGTCTTTACAGACTGACATTTGAATGACCAGTCCGAGGTCCCATTCTCTACTACCCTTAAGAGTTCGCTACGGAATATTACAATGGCCATGACTTTTGCTAGGCATATTGCGCTAATGTGCCATCATCAGTCTTACAAATCACAATACCAGAGTTTCCATGAAAGCACTAAGAGTCACCCCTTCCGCCAACTTCCACTATTACGGTTACTTTGGTGCACTAGTCTTGGGTTTCTGCCTTAGCTTATGCAATTACATTTTGCTGATATCGTACGTGTCAGTAGTAGCCTCCTCGATTTAGCCTTCTGTCAGCCGCTTATCTTTGGTGCCAACTATATCCCTCCCGTAGGCGCTCGATTTTTTAGTATGTGCCGCTGGCACAGGGAACAAGCAATCTAGGGGCCCTCGATTTGCTGATACGTCAGTCATTTTCAGGAACTTCTGAATCTGTCCGAAACCACCGACTGTGTGGATCTGGTTTTCGTCCCACTTCTGAGTCTACCTACGCAGTCTACTTTTTCTGCATTATAGAAGGCGATTGCATGAGGTGACTGGTCTTTTGTCTCATAAAAGATTGGTGTGGTTGGGCAATGGAAAAATTCGATTAGTGTAGAAGGCCGTTGGCGAGTCACTCAAAATGTCCGAAACGATGCTTTCCACCTGGTTTATATTTCAGATTTTGCTGATTAGGTTGTATTCTTTGAAGTATGCTGCGTTCCGAAAGGACTGTCATTGCGTTTTTATCCAAGTGGGTTGTGTCTGTTTGATCGACCACGATTCGTTTCTCGTTTTTATCCTCTCACCCGACCGACTGCTGACATGACAAGACGTTATCCCGCCCTATTTTCCGTTCAGGTTTCCAAGTTTATTGGTTCCCCTCCTGGCTACATTGGACATGAGCAGGGAGGTCAGCTGACCCAGGCTCTCTCTGCCTGCCCAAATGCCGTGGTTCTTTTCGATGAAACAGAAAAGGCACACCCGGACGTTCTGACAGCCTTGCTGCAGTTGTTCGACGAGGTATGTTGCTCTTCTCTATTTCGAAGTCAGTACCACACGTTTACTAGTTGTAAACGCATGAGTCATTAGGTAAATGACGTAGGTGGTTTGCGTTGTTTCAGAGGGGGAACTCTTCTTTGGACCGACCTCAGACTCCAACACTGTCCTTGCTCATTCGAAGAATGCACTGCCACTGTCGTATGAAGGTGACATTTTTTGCATTCCTCATCTCCTTTAAAATTCCTCCCCCCCTGAATACGCTACTTCAAACGGTGTGCTGAATTTGGACGGATTAGTACGTAATGTGGTTTCAGTAGACGAGGTTAGAAATGCAGAGCTCAGCGATTGTGGTGTCTGCTCACTTTCAGCAAGTCGCCTTTTGATTATTCAGAAAAGCGGAAGTCTGTACCATTCTACAGACTTGTGTGCACCACAAAACGTATACGTAAACATGGGGTGAACGGTATTAAGGCAAGCATTATTACGAAATCCGGCCTCTGCCATCAAGTTACTGACTGTGATTTTCGAGTGTACGATGATGGACCAAGAGGTAAGCTATCACAGTCAACACTGACAGTGAAGTGAGAGCGCACCCCATATCAAGTGCGGTAGATATACTCATGTTGATTTTTTGCAGGGAAAACGTCTGAAAGATGTGATCACGAAAAGGCTGCCAATCGGTCAATGCTCACCTTCTTTCTTGGGAAAGCAGACATTCTATGTATTCATACACGTTTTTGAACACTAGTTTCGAGTCTTTCGTCCTGTCCTACTGTCGGCTGTTATGCTTTTTCTCATGGTGGACGTTTCTATGCCACATTCGACATCATCTTTGGACTTATTATGAAGAATGAGATAGCTAGACCACTGAGCACTCCTCAGTATTCTACGAAAGTTGCTTCCACCGTCAATTCTCTGCTGGGGCCACATGACGGTTGGTGATAATTAACATGCAGAAGCCCAAAATTAAAAGTGTACCATGACTGTCCGAGTAAGTTAACCAGCCTGCCTGTTGTGAGGCACGTGAATTCAACTAGACAGAATAGTGTATTCCTGGACGTGATATGAAATTTCAACTGAGAACTCGGCTGCTGGTGGGTATTTGATCATACCTCATTTTTGCCTCTTTGTGAGAACGTTCGCATTCACTAAGGTGTTATTTTTTAACAACAGCTTCAACAGCACCATCCACATTAAACGCTCAATCCGATTGATTTTTTCACTCTTTGTAGGGACGTTTGACCGACGGGCGTGGGCACACGATTGATTGCAAGGATGCTATTTTCATTATGACTTCCAATGTAGGCAGTCAGGTGATCGCAGAACACGCACAAGCGCTGCGGCAAGCTTCTGGTGATTCAGGTTGGTTTATTGTTATCCGCTTGCTTGTCACATGTATGCACAGCACCTATTCATTCGATTGGAAGGCAGCCGTGGTAATGATTACTGGCGTGACTGATTGAAGGTTAGGAGTGACAGATTTCTCACAAGTCGAACATTTTTACCACAGATTTTCAACATTGTCAGCTCCCGGGAAGAATTCCTCGTCGAAGGCTGCGGTATTTTATTACGCACTCGGGAAGAAGAACCGGTATAAGAGACTAGTGCAGAGTGCAAACAGCGTATGGCGACACAAAATCAAAATGCTGTTATTATGGCCAGTCTTTAATACTTGTAGTTATTCAAACAGAACCCCAAACGAGGGACTTGGCGTGTCGGACAACATAAGCCCCTTGTACGTCGTGCTCCCAGACGACACATTGAGTTGCTAGATTCGTTCGGTTTCAAGAAACTTCAATTCGCTTTTCGCAGCTGAAACATTCTACTACAGTCGAGCTCAGTAATAAGGAACATCGTGGAGCCGGAAAAGCTGTGGTGCGATGGTAAAATCATTTAGGCACAAAACAGACCTTTTCTGTCAGTCTGTCTAATCGCTGAAATTTCCTTTCTAATTTACGTAACCAACCGATTTTATTATCAGAAACACAACTTACGCTTGACCTTGACTACCAACTTTGGCCAAAGTGGTTAGTTCACGAATTTACTGACCGGAAGGTCCGTGGTTCGAATCCGACCTCCGCCACTCGACTTCCCCTGTCTAGGCTTGGGCAACCTGGAAGTATCCCAGCCCTCGTGCTTCCTTCGGGTGGCATGGCAGCTAGGCACCGGAAGGGTGTTACAGCTGAACGCTTTCTTTCTTTTCTCTTTTCCACCCCAATTCTGTTTGCCTGGACAGTACTTTAGATTTTCATGGTAATATCTGTGAATTTGGTTTTACGCGCAGTTGGACGCCGACTTTACGAACTCGGTCACCGTGAACTACCCGCTCTATGGACGAAATAGCATCCCCCAACGTAGTGAAGGGAGACACTTAATGGTCATCAGAATCCAATGGCCAACAGAGTGAAGTCTTTTTAGACCCCTCGGCATCTTAGACTTTTCTGCATTCTTGCCACCTAATATGACTGCTTACCATTCCTGTTTTTGTGGATCTGTCTTTTAACCCAAGCCTGAGCTCGTCCATAGAACAGTGAGGAATGGTCGATCAGAATTTCCCCTCGAACAGCTGATTGTTTCGCTTTGTTCTATGCTCATCGGTTAGACGCAGTTAGCGTAAGAACACTGTAAGCGAGAGTCTGAACTGGTGCTAATCTCTTTTACGGTGCAGCTGAGTTGCCAATGCAATGCACGTATTCCTTTGTGTGCTTTCCGCGTCATCATCAGATGCGTCCAATGTGCGTTGGTGGAGTAATGGTTACACACTCACCTCGCATGTCAGATGTCCGGGGTTCAAATCCCGACACAGCCATTGGATATGCACTGCTGATGAGCTCCAGTAAGAGAGAAACTCGAGTCCAGTGCTTCCCTTTGGTGTGGACTCACCGGAATAATTACGCCAGAACAAGAAATACGACCGTTCAAACGAAAGTGGTGTGACTATGAACAGAATCCCTATCCCGCTAAAAACCCCAAAATTGTAATCCGGTAACATTAACCCTGCCTTCTCTCACCTACATCTTTAGAAGCCGTGCCTCGCTGCCTATACCATTTTTTCGAGGCGTGAATTTATTGTGTACGTTTTTGTGATGGGAATGTCGCTGACTAGCTACGAGTGTTAGTGCTAACAACATTCCGGAATGTTCGTTCATTATGACGATCTCTTGAGATTATTGAACACAACGGTGCGTGGGAGGGGTGCACATGTGACTTTCACTTCCTAATGTCTTCACACTGTTTACGTGATCAGCCTTATTTATGACTGAAAACCCAGTCCGTTGTACCTTTAGTTATTTTTTGTCAGCCTCGGTTCCGCACTATTTTACACTGGACTGTCGCTATTTTTAAGGTGAAAGTATAACGTATGGGTGTAGAACTTACCACCTTTATTCAGACCTGATATTACCGCCAAACGGACGTGTATTCTTGTCAGTTCGCCCCAATAATGATGGAATTGGAAGTCACTCGAAGGGATTATCGATTCCAGTGACCCGAGTTTTTTTGGAATTCCAAATGTTAGTTGAGTTTTCCTACGAATGTGGGTAGATTGATCTTTACTTCCTCTCAGGCATCAAAGATGAGGAAGTATGGGTATATGCTCGACGTTTTTCTAAAGGTGGTAACAGCTGCTCATTGGACGCTTGGTTGAATAACGGCCGGTGAAATTCACAGAAGATACGAGCGATAGTTGTGGAGTCTTTTTATCCTTTGTACATGCTTCAGTTTGCAAAGAGAAACTCTACTAACCACGCTTAGTATGTGCCCGCGGTTCAAAAGTGACAAAAAACTAACAGTTGGTTGATCAGGGACGTCCATTGTTGAACTGCTTTGCTTGTTGATGCTTTGACATTTCGTTCCATCCAATGAGTTCGTCCCCGTTCTTGTCTGGTTGTTTGTTTTGTGCGTGTAGCCCTTCTGGTTGGATGAATCTCGATGGTGATACACTCGAGTCCAACAATTACACTTTGTTACTAAGGCTGACCCTGAACCTTGGACCTGATATTCATGAGAATACTGCTGCTATCTTGTCTATAACCACCTTCCGGTTTATTATATTCATAATACTCAACATCGGTTGTACTCTTTCCTCTGCCTGTTGACTTTGCACTGAGTGACTCAGACTGTTAGTTTTTTTTTGGGTACGACGGGCCCAAATTGGAGCTTTGTAGCACTATTTTGAAGGAGTTGCTCGTAGGTTTTTGTTACCTTCCGTCCCACATATGTGTTCTTTTGTTGTTAATTATAGTGTATTGTTTATTTCAGAGGCTGATATCGAGTTATCACGTGACTTTAAGGAGAATGTGATGCGTCCCATCCTTCGAGTGAGTAGCTGTCATCTGTTGTCCTACCCTATGTGCTATTCTCCCGTCTACTTTCCTTTTTGTCTTCCATTTCTGTAGTCTTTCCGGGGGCCACAAAACCCTAGTAGGCTTTCTCTGTATTTAGTAGCAATCTGCCATGCATTGGTAGTAGCTGTGGCCAATAATATTAGAAAATTGTTTCACATTGTTGTAGTGAATTTGAGCTCAACCCTGTTCCGGTTTCTCTTTGTATAGCATAATTTCCTCCGTGATGAATTTTTGGGACGAATCAATGAGATGGTCTATTTCCTTCCTTTCTCCACTTCGGAATTGACGCAGTTGGTCTACCGTTATTTGTCGACGTGGCAGGAACGGGTGAGTTCTGGCGCTGGGAAAGATTGCTATATCTTCAGGTTATCGCCCATCAATTATCCGGATAGGTTCACCAATTTCCCTTAGTCGACAAAACTATCTCCACATGTTTGTTGGAATAGTCGGACATGATGATGAACTTAGCATTGAAAATTTAGGGTCTATTTAGCAAGGTCTCAGGTTCAAACAGTTTCGCACCTTTGGAATTATATTACACTGGTTCCCGTTCCTCAAATAGGAAATCTCATAACCAAAGAAAATCCAGCATTCACTTTTATCTTCCACGTATCGCTTTTGGGCTGACCGTCCTTTTAACTCGTTGCATTCGGCTTTCATGACCCTTGCCAGGTAGCCTGAATTGGATGCCAGTTTGTGTAGTAATGACCGCTTCACATCTCGGACTGTTGCTTTTCTCTCCTGCAGCTCTAGCCGCGTCGCATGGTGTTGTAGTGTTTTGAGCGTAAAATAAGTCAGTAATGTTTGTGTGGTAGACCATGTATCCATAACAACCAACCGAATGTTTGCCTCACATGAGTTCTATCCTTCCATAATTTGACATCTTTGTGGCATAAACAACTTTCACGGAACCGGACACGATTTACAAGCTGCTAGTGCCACGTGGTGGAACCCTGTCACTAAGCAAGCACATGGAAGCCGGTTGAACTACACCAGCCTGTTCAGATAAGATAAATTGGCTGGTACTCGAAATAGGACCGGCAGTCGGTCGTGAGTTCACGGAGACCGATGTACGATATTCAGCTCTAATTTACTGGCTGTTCCGTTTTATGTGGTAAAGTTCAGTTTCAGCATCATGGAGGGGAACCAAAGCCTCTTGTGACATTATCTGAACAGTTTCTTCTGTATTTCCATCCCGCGTTCTCACATGGGCCTACTTTCGGAAGGCTGTGACCAATAACCACATGATTCCCTGAATTTTTATTGACACATGGGCTCGTTAAACATTTTTTATATCATCATGTATTCTCACTGAACTACCGCTCATTTCTGTTCTCTCCAAACAGTTTCAGTTGACATAATCCTGGAAAGCCACACTTCTTTGAAGGGATCGTGGATCCTTAATGTGTTCTGGTAGTAATGGCCCTTTCGTTAGTCACTTCTGGTTGTGTGATGACTTGGGCAATGCCTTTAAGTTGATCAATCTACTTAGTGAGCATTAGCACACCGTACTATTAAGCAGCATCACGTGGTGATCTACTCTGTTGGTGGGTCTTTTGCTCCCTCCCCTATGTAGATCCACTCGTTACAGGACAGATGTCTTCCTTTGTGGGACTTGCTTGATGTTCTGTGCAAGATATCTTAACTATGTACTTTGTTTTATCTATGTTGAGTAGCCGGTACACCGTGTGCAGCTGTCGGGTCCTTATTAAGAACTATCATCCGTAGGTATCTTTTGAAGTCTGGAGAGGTTCGCACACTTCGGGATGCTTGGTCGATAGTATAGCACAGGAGTGATCTCTACTCGGAAGATCCTATCGAGGGGAGCTATCGTATTTTGTGCCGGCTCAGCTAAGGATGCGTATTTTTGAGATAGCTCAACGTTTCAACATACAGCACAACTAGCATCACTGAAAAATTTGCATACGTGCGAACTCCAAACAGGCAGCATTTCTGAGACAGAAGCAATTTCGGCGGTTTGAAATTCTTATACGATAGGAATCCGAGTTTTACATTTATAGAAAACAACCAGACACAGCTGTTGAGAATGTTCATCCTACGCTTTCTTATTTGCGGGCCTAACAACTACACCCAAACTGTAAGGAATTTCAAAATATTCGTTTTTTCTGATTTCCTCCAGTTCCACATTTTCATTAGGTATCACTCTCAGAATTCATGACAAATTTGGTTTAGTTTCCATAGGGCTCTCAGAACATCATGTGACCTGCTGGAAGCGTGCGAAGCACCAATAGGTTAACTTCAGTCTAAGTGCGAGAAGCGGCAGATCTCGGGGTGCATGACATCAATTCAGCCCGCCTCCGGTATTGAATACCGAGTTTCAGCCTTATGCTCACCTTATGCATTCCGTAATTTTGAACGGGCTTACGTCCTTGTCTACGTGTGGGACTGTCCGAAAAATCTATACGCGAAAAGGAAACACTGATTATTTATTTAATTAAGCCTTAATTAAATATTTACGATCGAAGTGTGGCCAAGTTCAAATTCAATTTATTGACTTTAGTTTTCACAGAGAAAAGGAAAACTGATGATCACGTCCTAACCGGTTTTAGAAATCGATTACGGAGGTTTCTGGTTTGACCAGATGATATTCATTAATCACGAAAATAGTGTCTCAGAAAGTGAAAGATTCTTCTTAAGTGATATGAACGGTGTTTTCATGAGATTTCGACTCTGATTCGTTCCATTTCGATCAGACGAAGTTAACTTCTCACCTGTATGTTCCTTGCAACAAGGACCTCGGTGACCTGTTAGGCACATTCAACACTCAGATTTTACACTGAGAGAGCCTCAGTTATGGATTGATGTTCCGTCTGGGGCACGCAAGTTCACTCTGATCATGTTATTATATGGGCTCACCAATCAGTCCACTTTCCTTCAGGATTACGTACACCGGAGCAGAGTCATTCCATTCATCAGTTTCAACGGGTTTTAGTGGCTCAACGTCAACTGACCTGACTGGGAACCCACCAAAAACGCACAATTATGCTGGTGAGGACGACTGTTCGGAAGTCGCACGGAAGCGAGTGAAAGAAGCTATGTTCTCAATCTATAGGTCTATTTGTCTGAACTATCCGACTGGGATAAATGAACATTGGATGTCATTGCGATCAACGGATCGTATTGGTACCGGAAACCGGCGGCTACGGTGAAGTACGCAGATCCCTCGGATGCTGATTCATCAAGAGCTTGAAGAATGACAGAACGCTAGTGCATTTTGAAGGTCTCCGCTGCACGTAACAGCCGCGTTACTTAAGATGATTCGATCAGGTGGCCAGAAGAAAACAGGTGTCAGCAAAATAATATGCGAAGAAGACTGAACGGCAATTCACTCGTAAAACTTCGTCTTGATCGGTGGGCTGAACACTTCAAAGAACAGTCCACTTGGGTTCCTTCAACTCAACCCCTATAGAAGCCCAACCTGCCTGAATTAAACATCGACACCAGCCCGCCGTCAGCAACAGGAATCCAGCGTACGATGTCATTTCTCCAAAGCATCAAAGCACCCGACCTCAATGTTCAACATCCCACACTCTTCAAAGGTGATGGACGCCTGCTGAGCAGTCTGGCGACCCTACTATGGAAGTTTTCGGAGGGAACTAGAGTATCAATGGAATGGAGCGCCTCGACCGTGCAAGGAATTCATGCGAAAACTATCTTGTCATCGATCTGGTAACTGTGACATCCAAGAAGCTATCTGGCACTATTTTGCGCAGGTTGGTCGATTATCGGGCGAGACAGGGGTTTCACCCTGGCCTAAAATGCATCGGCTATACTTTCAACTTGAAACATATACTCGAGCAGTGCCACTCTTCCAGAGGTTTCATGATCATTCCTCATGATATGAAAGCTGCTTTTGATTCCGTTAGTCGTTACAAACCTTGGCAGTGTTTGGCGACCAAAAGTGTTCCCCTAAATTTATCTTTCCTATGAGGGCATTGTCTGCGAACTCCCATGAGTGCGTACGCAGATACAGAAAGATTTCGTCCGAGTACACCTCGTCGAGTGGTGTGAGACAAGGCTGCTCTCTCTCACCTTTCCTCTTCAACTTTGTTATTGATATGCTGCTTGAAATTTCTCTGCCTGTCTCTGCAACCTCGGGAGTCGAAATGCTTCCGCGGCATTCGCTCAAAAACGTTGCGTATGCGGACGTTATTGCTCTCCTTGTTTTTGGTCTCAGAAATGCAAGCCACTGACTAGTTCTGCCACTTGGTTTGTTATGAACTTTTCACCTGCAAAGTTTAAAGTGTTGCTACAAGACTTGGTGGGATCAAGCCCAATCCTCATGCCTGTAGACCAGTCCATCAACGTGGTAGATTAATTTGTTCACTTGGATAGTTGTGCAAGTTCCAGTGGAGTGGCTAGAAACCAGCTTACTTTTTTAATCGGGAATGACAGTTTTTGTCGATCTCCGGCACCCAAGACGCTGGTGTGACGTCATTTTGTCTGTCAAAGTCAGAGTAAACACCGTGGCCGTACGCCTCATATTGTTTCATTGTTCAGAAGCGTGGTCTGTACGCGCGGAGGGCATACGAAAGCTGTCCGTGTTTCACCGTTAGTGCCTCTGAAGCATTGGCAGGTTCTGGTGGAAACACGGGATTAGCAATGGTGAGGTGGGCCATGTAGGTTTTGGAAAAACGGACTATTCCTGGGTTACGCTGGTAAGGATCCCGCTAAGCTCTTTTCGCTCAGCCCTGTGCTGGGTGGCTGCCTGTGTATAACCTGGCAACCAAGTAGGAAAACTAACCAGTTAATACAGTCAGGCCGACAACCGTCACCTCCCTAGGCGGGTACCCGGAGACTCAATTCGTCAGTGGTTAGTGGCACTGACAAGCATGACTCAATCACGCAGTCATTAAGACTCCTTCATCAAGTCCACCGCCTTCAGTGCGTGGTTGTCCCATTTCTCGTTCTTTAAAATAAGTGGACTGCTTTGATATCTGCTAGATGCTTACGCCGTCGCCTCCAATGCCTGGCTCTATCTTCCCTGCTCTCCCACACCCCGGTGACGGAAACTTTACCAGTTGGAACCAACGTACCCATGGTGCATGGTCAATAGCTGTTGCACTGAGGTGTAAATCGACGGGTATGTTTTATATGAGATTAATTGGCTTGGCAGTCGGAAACTCGTTTACCAAAGTTTTCGATCAAGGCGATTTCACTACATGTTTATTCCCGGATTCCTCTGAGTAAACACAGTTATTCTACGTAAGGACGATACTTACCACAGTTTATTCGAATAAACCACTAGTTTTCTGTTGTGCATATTCCTCGTCAGAACTTGTTAGGAGAGCTGTATTCCTGTCCTTGGAAAGCCACTGGGTTGACTCCAAGCCTCGTGACTGTCGCGTGCAGCTCTCAGCTCTCGTCGATTCGATCAAGGAGAATGTCTTTAAGAACAGTTCGCACCATTTCAACACATCGTCAATTGTACTTTTCTTGTTTCTTGGAAAACTGCGAAATCAGTTTCATTGCCATGGTGGAACACCGGAAAACTAGGTGAACGCTTACCACTTCGTCGATACTAACGGCCTTTCTCCTCGAAACCTGGATAATTGAAATTAACCAGTGGATTAGTTATCACTCGCTCGGTTTGCACGGCAGCAATATCTGAACGGCAACTGGACAAATTATCTCTGCTGTAGCCAGCCCGCATGATATCTCTAACAGGTAGACGACAGGTTCTATTCTTTCCTTTCGAAGAAAAATCGTTAGTGACGAAAAGACCTTAAGCCAGTTTACGACCCGGAATATCTGCAGTGCACAGCTGGCTTTGTAACTTTTAATTAAGACTACATACACAGGCAAAAGTTCGGGGAATACCAGAGGATATTGTGTGGCTTTTATAACTGTCCAATCTATATACGAGAAGACACTATCAGTCTTTAAGAAAAGTGTCTGTTTTTTTCTTTTTTCTAGTGAAGTTAAATCCTCATCTTGTGCATGCGTCCAAAGTCGGGAGATTAGCAAACTGCCCGTGATGATGTGATGCAACAGTATTAAAAAACCAAACAGCGCTAGTCATAAGATGAAGGAAAAACCCTTGAATAAACAAGATAATTAGATTAGTCATTTACAAAGCAAATCCATGTAGTGGGATGAAAAGGCCTTCCGTGAGCTGGCTCAACTGATAGGAGAACAAGCTCGCAACAAAACTCTGCAGGTTATTGTTCCTTTGGATAACTACACTGTGGGTTCCAATCCGCGTTTGCTGCACGTGGAGCTGCTGTCTGCTGGAATCCTACTCTAGGTGGTTCATTCTGGTATCGTACAAACAGTATGACTGGAATGTATGCTTCCGGTCTTCGGCGCAGACGAAAACACGATTCCTATGCACTTCACTCAAAAACTCTTTTGATGACCGGAAATGAGCATGTACCGCAATGGACACTAGCAGTGAAGCTACACTTGGCTCGAATATATAGTGTTACGCAAGACTGTGTAAAATAGTATTAAGAATTCACAAAATACACTACTTTACAAACAAATTTATTTTTAACGGGAGACCCACGTGAACCACAATCGAATCTCTTCTTTACGGTGTTCTTCAACTGATGGAGACTTTGGAGACTGCGCCCCAAGAATGTCGAAATTAACCGTCCGCTGTCGATGAGTCTTCAGCAACCTTACGAGTAGTGTGTTTCGCCTTCAAGATAATACACTATGATATCTTGACTATCGTATCGATAAACATGAGGTGACCTTTGTGGGGCACATTTATATAAGAATATCGTGAACAAGAGATCTAGCTAGGATTCGGTTGAATATCCTGTTAACACCGACTCAGGTTACTAATGAGTGTATTTCGCAAAATGTGTACAATTTGTGTTCAAGTGGAACTTATGATTGACGGGAGTTCGGGGACTGCACCTCCATGGTGAGTCTCAGGGGCTGTCAAGAAGGTTTTGCAACATTATGAGTAATTTGTTCAGCCTTCAACGATTGAGAACTGTTTTTCCTCTGTGGATTTTGACACTGGACAAAAGGTCGGTTTTTTTAGGCACTCCGTAGGTCAGACACTGAACTCAAACCCAGGTGAAGAAAGGTTGATTTACGCATTACGCTAGCTTGACTGAACGTGGTGACACCTGTTTTTGGCAAATTATTGAAAAAGGTTATTGCATGTTTCTTTACTGTTATTATAGTGATGAATAGCAAAATGAATAGCCTATTCGAATGATGTGATATCAGTGGGTTCGATATGGCTGCAACAGACTTCCAACCGAGGATACCGAATTCTGGACAGCATGGCACCAACTCCCTTAATTTCTATTTTTAGTCGACCCTATCATAGCGATGGTCCCCTGGGGTTCTTGAAGTAATCATGAATGACGTCTTACACCTAAGCTGTTTGAGTGGTTTGGTGGTCGGTTTACTTCAGCACCCATCAAGACTGTTGTAGCTAAATGTAATCCCCGACCCACTACCTTAGTGTTGGAAAAATACTCATCATCAAGAGAAACAGCGGCTTCATTGCGAGCAAGCAGGTGCAAAAATAACAAAAGGCATCACGGTATTTAAAGTGCACTCTTGATCTTGAATCCAGGCTGTGCGATCGGCGTTGAATGATTGGTCGGTGTTACTCCTATAACATACCTGAACTTTCATCATCATCGTCAACTGATTGGCTGTTTGTGCGTCCAGTCGCCGGCTGGCTTTTGAGGCCCGGATGCTTGGCGGCTTCGCTACCGCGATTTTGGTGGAGTTTTGGGGTCTCAGTAAGTTTCGGACATTCTGGGGTTATTTTCAAGACTCCGACCTTCCTGACAAACCCTTTCAAACAAATTATGACTAAACAGTGGCGAAGCACTGATCTGCTGCCGATGATGATGTAGATGACAGCAGTGTGAGGCGCGTGCTCATTATTGTAGTCTGGGTTCTTGTTCTAGCAGGATGGTTTCCCTTCACACTTGGTATTAGAATGTTGTATCACCATTCAGGAGACTGGCATGGAGACTGATTGGTTGCACTTTTTCGTATTATGGAGGTTGGTCTCCTTTAAATCATCATCCAAGTGCCAATTGCAGTGTGAGTTTCCAGCGTTTCCTTCAGCTTCGCTTCTAACCAAACTTTTCTTTCTGTTTGTTCACACATACAGGCCTCTAAGCGCCATTCTATATCACTCTCCTGGGATCGCGAAGTAATCGATCTGATAGTTGATGGGTACGACGTATACTATGGAGCCCGTTCTATCCAATACGAGGTAGGTTTCCTGTCTAACCGACTCTTTTTTCGCACTCAATGTATTTTGAGTTTCAGTCGGAACAAACATACAGCAAGTTCTAAAACTTCTGTCGCTGTAGAAAAGCAGATTGATTTTTTGAAATGAGTCTTTCACCAGTTTGGATGTTACTAGAATGCCATTTATGCTAATGCACGAGAACTAATCACAGTATGTCAGTGAGCAAGCTTCTAACGAATCTTCTCGAAAAAACGGGTTCCGTACATCATCTACCGCATCGACTCACTATGTGAAGCGTTCTTCGTGAAGGAAAACAAATAAGTGGTTCTATGAAGTTTTGGTTGGACATTTCTAGGTGCGAGATGGCCCAAGTGGTTAGAGCGCGAATTTCGATTTGCTAAACGTGGATTTGCCGGCAGTTAGCGCAGGACACGCACCACACTATTCATTGGAACAGTCTACATTTACCATACGGACTGAATGCGATGGAGGTGGAGCATAGGATGTACAAAGCGTTACCGTTGTCATAGCATCTTTCGATAATTTGCTCCGTGATTTCTCTTCGAATTTAACCGTATGAAGGCGGCACTAGTTGAAGACCACTGTACGGGTTCAGTACAAGAATATGAATTAGTCACGGATGTACCGTAATCTTGAATACCTGTAACATTCAACTCAGGTGAGCCCCCAGTGCCCACTTCAAACCTGTCCTAACCTAACCCTGAATGTGCGTGAGACGGATGCTTCCTCTTGGTCAGCTCCATTAACGAAACATCCCGGCAACTTCCTGTGGTTGTATCAATGGAGGGTGAATTAATAAGGATTGAATGGCGAAATGTGCTGGTCTTTTTAACATTTCGTCACCAACACCGATAAGCTTCAAGTTTACAGAATGACTATAAACGGTTTCTCTGATGTCGATTCAGTAAAACGTTTCTGCGCCATTCATATCCCGTCCTTAGTTGTGACATTCAAACAGTACCTGATAAACTAATACTTGTGTGTATAGAAATTACATGAAATTACAATACTGTTTTCCTACTTCCGAATTCGTACACCAGAAACCAATTAATCGTTAGATTTCTTTTTTCATCCGAGGGATTCTAACCTCTTAAGGAACAGGCACAATTCTCAAGGGATCGAATTGGAGTCGAAAGTGGGAGGAGTGAACTGCACACTATGAACGTTCGCACTGTCGCTTTAGTGGAAGCCGCCCGACGACTTCTGTCGTTGTTCTTTCTTCTCGCTTGTTCTTTTCATTATATGGGCGAAAATTGACTTTTGGGGTTTCCAGATGATGGTTCGAAAAACAGAATGTCAAGCATAAAATAATCTCAGTGAAAAATTGGGGTCTTCGACAACTGGATGAGCCCTAAGACAGGAGAAACTGGCACTGAGCGAGTTGCTGTCATACTACTGGGTAGAGTGTTATACCAAGGAAAGTTACTACGCTCCCAGCGTATTGTTTTTTTCCGAAAATTCGGTAGATGTTTAGGAATTCTCTCATATGCATTTAGCTACACTGGAAAAGTCAGAAAACATGTATTTTTCTGGAAATTTCTGGAATTTCTAAATATCATTTGACGGCGTGCTATCTCTTAAATGGGTACGACCTACTTTTGCTAATGCCAGTTGGGTAGCTTTTCCGTTGTGATTATTTCTGCTTCGACACTGTGAAAAGCTTTTGCCAGCTCGGAATCTCACACAACACTAGCATGATTAAGGAAGCTCGGGAGCGTTTCGGAGTTGTATCCAACGTTCACATACTTGTAGATGACACTCATTCGCATGCTGATAACCAGTGTGACCGGACAAATTGGAATGAAGAACATGTTTAGCCATCGAAATTGAAAATTGAAGTTGTTCAGTTGTAGCAACCTTCCGGTGCCTAACTGCCATGCCACCGGAAGGTAGCAAGAGGGCTGGAATACTGCCAGGTCGCCCAAGCTTAGACAGGGGAAGTCGAGAGGCAAAGGTCGGGTTCGAACCACGGACCTTCTGGACAGTGAATTCGCGGTCTAACTACTTGGACCATCTCGCCCATCCTCATGTTATCCTACCTCTATTTCATATTCCGACAACTTTTATGCCCCTTGATACCTTTCATGTATAACTGGAAGGTTGCCTTTAAAACACCTAAGCCTGCTCAGTGGTCAAGGTTGAGCTGCTTAGACCGATGATGAAGAACGAAAAAACGACTGAAGGTATTTGATAACATCATCAGGGAACAGGACAATGTTGTCGATTAGTTTTCGGAAAAATATGTCAATGGTCCAGTTGTCGGGATCCACATTCCAACAAGTCTCTTGATGATACACAGGAGAGAAGATTCTTTTGTCCTTTAACAGCTTGTTGTGAATCATTCAAAGTCACAGGCTGCCGTCTATCTTGCTATCCCAGTCTCAGCTATCAAAATCACCTCATCCGGCCGTATCACGTCTGATCTCACACATTTATAGGTCACGTTGTCGATCACTGAGCGTGATATCATCCGGACACTGAAGCGTTAAACAGAGATTTTGAACCGAAACGATCGGAGCACATCTCTCGATAGGATTGTGAAAAGTATTGGGCCTATATTCTTTGCGTCTACTTTCTGGTATTTGTATTGGCATTTTAGAATAATATTTGATTAGGTTGTGAATCCTTCACTGATGAAATTGTACCATTCAACCCAGTAGGTGCAGAGATTTCCTTTTGTCACTAAGAAGCTGGGATCTCGTCGAGATAGCGCTTAAATGGTGGCTGAATCTGCCTCTGAGTCAGATCACATGACCAAACAATGTGTAGATGTGGATTTGCAATGATAGTTTTTCACATGTGACAGATCGATTGGTTATGGGACCGGAGTTGAAATCTGACTCTGGGTTTCAATGTAACTGGTGGTGGTTTGAGATCTACCTTCACCCTCTGTCGTTTTGTTTTTGCTGTGCACTTTAGTGTCCACATAATAGTTTTCATTCCTTCCACACCTCATACAGATGGTCTTGGGGTCTTTGGACAAATCAGTCGCTTGACCCATTGCGGAATCACACCAGATCGTGGTGGAGGGCTTCGATTATTTGTTCATTCAATACGTTGATGGTTAAGCAGTGTGTAATTCACATGGGTGTGTTAAGCTCGTGACACCTGGTAGCTCGGTTAATGGCATATTTGTCTCGCGCTGACGTCCCGCATCCGGCCTCATGTATTCAAGAGCTTTCCTCATTCCTTTCTTTCAGGTTGAGCGAAGAATTATCAGTTTACTGGCGCTGGCAGATGAACAAGGTCTCATCTCTCCAGGTTGCCAGGTGCGAATATCTGTCAGTCACGTCAGTGTCAAGGATGAATCTTGGTCTGTCAACAAATCCGGACAATCCACACCGAGCTCTGAGACTGCGACAGGCTCCATTTCCTCTTCACCACCGCGGATTGTGCTACGAGTCACTACACCCAAGGGTGAACAACGTGATCTTGATCTAACCAAGACTCCAATCGCCTGGAACTGAGTTTGGGACACAGACACACACAGAGATAATCTGTTTTTCGGACTTCTAGTGAAAATACTTCACACTTCCCTGCTCCTGTCTTCTCAGCTACTTGTGTAATCAGTTGTGTCGCAGAGTGCTGAGACTAAGGGTTTTTGGAATTTTCAACAGCATCTGTATCATAGATTCTGTTCCACAGATAACTGAGCTTAGTTAAGGACCTATGAAATTTGACTTATCTTGACTGGTTTTCGCTCTCATTCGGACGTGGAAATAGATTAATGCTCTGGTGATCCTTGTTAATTATCAAACGGATTTCCCTGAAACCAAAACAAGGGGAACCTTGAATAGAGGATACCCATGAGGAGGACCAGCATTTTCCACGCTTAAGTTATTTTAGCTGCAGTTTTTTGTGGTTATATTGTATCTCCCCCGCATGATCGAGGTTTAGCTACTTTAACTGTGCAATGGGGGGGGGAATGTTCAAACTCCTTCGAGTGTCGTACACGACTACACAGTTTTTACTCGATCAAGAGGCGCTAGGTACAATTAGCATGTCAAAAATCCATCGGTATGCTTATTTCGATCCCAATCCATACAAGAGGGAACAAAACAGGAGAAGTCTACCCATTGTCTTCAACACATTCCTGATTGCTGATGCTTTCTTAATAAACTATTTGAATTCATGGTTTTTGTTTTCCATCTGTATCCTGTATTTCGGTAAACCTGATCGTACCACGATTGGGTGGTGGTACCTCATTTGTGTTATCTAGCTGATTGTCGTCGGTAGCCATGTCCACAAATACCGGCCGTTCAGAGCACACCTTCACAGAACACGGTACAAAATAAACTGTTAAGCATGACGCCACTCGATAATTTGTGAGTTCTCCGAACACAACAAAATATTTTGCTCGAGCGTGTGTAATAGCAGAAGTATGGGGTGAACTGACAATAAGGTCACCTCAGTTCTCCATTGTGCGAGCCGGATCGCTTCTGAGGCCAATATTCTGCAGTGGTGGTTCTCAACCCATTTCTTACTCCCTATCCATTTCAGTATATCACGAGGGGTCATTCCACCCTCCGATTGCTGCTGGTCCAAACGAGTTCAACTATTTCCAACGAGTACCACTTAGAGTAATAACGGTAAAGTACGTTTTTCCTATCCGTTTCTTACGAATGTAATGCATAAGGATAACTAACCGCAATAGGAGTGCGATGTTTTTCCAGTGCTTAATGCGATTTCCATCGGTAGTAAACTGATGGTTATTTCCGGGGACTTCAGGGCAGTATTTGGGACGAAAATGCTCACCATCCTCATCGTTCACCTATCCCCGTTTCTTCGCCGTAACCGGGTTAAAGCTGGTGACGATGATGCTCAAACCAGTTGTAGGTTTCCCGAACTATTGGCGGCAAATATTCATTTGTTTCCACCCTAACTTCTTCAGGGTTCAGTACGGAATCCTCTCCATTCGTGATTAGCAAATAAAATTTTCTTTGTTAATTTCCCACCGCGGGACGATAATCATATATTCCCACTGTATCGATCCGACAAAGCCCCTGTAATTATAGTGTGAATTGTGGGCAGCATAGGGCAAACTCACACCGCACTTACCGGGACACCGTGCGCAATAGATTCTCTGACGAGCACAACTATCAGTGAAATGATGAGGAATGGGGACCTCACGTTGATATGTAGAAGACCAAACTCTGCTGAACGATAAGCCGAACAATTAATCTGTCTAACTACACTTCCTCACTTTATTTAGGATATGTCCTGAATGAGTGAGATTATACAGGTTTCCAAACCCTGCCGGTCGTTGTACCACTAGGTCTTTCACTTATTACGGTATTGAAAAGCCTGTTCTGTGTATACTGGAGACTGCAAGACTTCACTTTTCCTCTATTCATAATGCGGTAACAAAACAGCTTCACGTTTCTGGATCGGTCACCTCGAACTCGTAAAAAGTGATTGTCATGCAAATACAGCATGAGACCAGTGTGCTGGGTACGAAGGTGAGACTATCGTTATCCATAACTTGTTTCTTCCTGATGTGGAATTTCAACAGTAGGTCCCAAACACGGATGGCATCAGCACGCTTACGTGTTGGCCAAACATTCACTACTAGTGAAAGGAAGAAGGCCTTCGCTCCGGAGGTATTTATTAGAAAATGCCAACTGACCAGTTGCAGACTATTGGATAGGGGCGCAAAACTCTCATTTGCATTTTATGTACAAAAACTGGACATCCATCTTCTCCTGAACACGCCTTCTTGAACTTTGATATTGACTCAATCATTGACTCCAATCATTCGTTGCTCAAATCAAAGCAAATGCTACAAAGCGACTCCACAAATTCTGCAACAGATCTCCCTTTTCAAGAGACGCGAAGCGAATTTACAAGGGCAAAACATACTACTCGAATGCCTCCCCATCAGTAGTATCACCGTTACACTAGTAACGTAAGACTGTGTAGGCCATGAGTGGCAGGAACTGAAAACAAACTATCATGTTTCACATATCGGAAAGCCGAATCAAAAACCAGTATTCTAACATTTGGTAGCCTCTATTCCGCCTCCTTTCGAATCCTTGAAGTTCCATTTAGGGAAATTTCTCTGTCTAATAATCACTGTTTTTGGAGTACTATGCAAAAGAGATTTCAAAGCTCTCTACACTCCCAGTAGATATTTTCGAAAGTCCACACTACTAATACTGCTAATCTATTTGTTCAATAAGTGTCTTTTATTGGCTCCGTACGTTTTCACGGGTTTATATTCGGTCACTATGAAACTTGATAATTCACTACGGAATCCATGTTTATAGGCATAAGATAGGTATATGTCCCCGCTTGCCGAAATGCGTACCTGCAAGAATCGGCCTTGATACATTGGACAAAAGTTTGGTGCCCCATTCAGTTGAGCCTTGATAGAAGAGTCTCTTTAAATCATCAACGAAGAATGGCGAATTCACTTTACCGTCATCGATATCGTAAACGATTGAGCTTAAGAGGTCCATCACTCGCTCCATTTCGATTAAAACATCACTGATTTTACAATTAGAAGCACATGGGCCGTCAATCGCCATTGGCCTGAGCGTTTGTTCGCTAGTTCGAGGTATTGTCTGACGTTGGACTGTACGTGACCGGTTCACTACCAGCTTGTTACACTTGACAGTTTGTGTCTCTGTATGGCGAACTTTGTTACGGGCTCAAGATAGCTCGATGGTTAGGGTGCGACCTTGTTGAACGGAAAGTCCGTGGTTCGAGCCCAACCACATCGTCTCGATCGCTCCTGTCTGGGCTTGAACAATGGCAGTATCTAGTGTATCCCTCGTGTTTCCTGCAGACATAGCAGCTAGGCACCGAATAGGTGTTACACCTGAATGATTATCTGTTTATTTTATTAGCCATCAGACATGGTTTACGGTTTGTTCGCTGAGCTGGACAATTTGATTGCAAACGTTTCATCACCAATCGGGGTGATATCATCAGTGTGTTGTTAGGGAGCCCCCAACCACCACGCCCCCTAACAACGCACTGATGATGTCAACTCAATTGGTGACGAAATCTTTGCAATCAAATCGCCGAGCTCAGCAAACAAACCAATGACCATCCATGCTACGTGAGCTCATCTATAGCTAACCATCAGACAGGTTTGACAGCGCATAATTTTCCGTCCACTGATTGTGTGACAGTAACCTTTATTAGGCACGTACCAAGGACATCGCACCACACACTTCAATGGACGTTCCTACTGTAGAGACCGCAGGTAGTAAAAAGGACGATGGCGTCATTCACTGAGTTGGGGCCACATATATAAGGGCGCGTTTATTGCGCCCATAGCTCACGTCTTCGATGATAACAGCCCCCTCATTGCAGCGGTCCCCTCAAACCGCCGTATGAAGTGCTACAAGCCTACATGACCGTCCCAATGCTGGGTTGCTATTGTGTATCTTTTGGCGAGTACTATATTTTGATCAAGAAACATGTATCAGTTACCGCACACACGAGCATCTAAGACCGACTGTTATCCCTGCAATGATATGTTGAGTAGTATGTCACTCCAAGTGAAGATAGTTCATCCGGATCAGGGTAGCTTTAGCGGAGTATGTCCTGGCTGAAGCTGTACACAGCCATTAACTCGCCCGGTTCAGTCGTAGAATGCCATTACTAAAAATATTGCCTTCAACCTGATTGAGAACAGTATTGGTAGTTCAAGGTGGTCGTTTGGTGATCGAATTTTCGGCCGACATTGGCAATTTTTCCTAACATCGCTGTTTGTAAATTACCACTTAACTTGAAATTTGGCGCCTCTGCTTTGCCGAAGACAACTTTTGCCATGTTAAACCAACCACCACATAAAGTCCGTATGTCTGAGTTATAAAAAAGTTCACTCAGTAGCCGTGAGCAGCTATGTTCATGTTGATGTAAGACCCTAGTTTATCAGTTACGAAAACCTTCGTTAAAATAGGTTATCTTCGATAACAAGCCTCCGTAGCTATGACGTCAAACATATGTCGCCTTAACTCCAGCCAATAAACGACGTTAGGATTAATGAAGTTAGTGTGACTGCAGTCAGACGTTTAGTGTTATGTCATTAATGTAGTGGGGAAAGAATACCGTTTTGGGGACTGTTTTGTCGTCTACCTTCACGGCTACCTTCGACAAAGCTCATTAGAAGCAGATTTATCACATCCCACTGTGTCAGTAGTATCCAAACTAAAGCCTGCGCGTTAACTTGATCTGGAACACCGCTACCTTGTCCTACAGCTGGAACAATTTAAACGCTCTGTCAGACAACATATGACCCTGCGAAATAAACCGGACATCAAACATGAAGAGTTCAAAGAGAAAAATGAAGCAAAGGGTACCTAACTGCCTAGTATTTTTGCATCATAACAGGCATTCTGAACGGATGATCAGCCAGAATAATCGGACGTGGACCATGAGTGTTAATTGTGGTAGGTGCCACAACTGTCTGTCAGAGGACAGACTAGTCACGTGGCTTGTCTGGTGTTATATCTGCTGATTCGCCAATCTGAGGTATCTGCTGCTGACCCGCTCTAGTACCTAGTGCCGGAGAAAAAAGACTCAGAAGGGAACACAACAGCTATATTCCGAACAAGCAAGTGCGAGAGCGTGAGTGCGTGCGAGTTCGAATGTACAACGGTCTCGGGCTAGTTATTGGAGGGACACTGTCTGCACTTGGTCCAATGCTGACGCACGCGGTCTGGCTTTGGTACGAAGCTGCGAGGCACTGCATATATTACGGAGGTGTTGTCTGACCTTGATCAACGCTGACTCTCACTGTCTGGGTTCCATACAAGGCTGTAACGCGCTGAATATTGAGGGGGAGTTGTCTGTCTGGTCGACATCTAGCGGAGCTGGGAGTTTCGGTATATTTCGGGCATTCAGCGGTTCCTCTCAGAAATGTGACCTTCCTGATGTCTGGTGATGTCTTTCGCACTATGCACTTCTTCAAAAACGGAGTCGACCTGGAGCCGACAAGCGCTGTTCTACTGTCTAGCTTGCGAGCCAGTGCTTACTTGACAGCACGTGGTTAGCACGTCGACCAGATTGGTCCGATGATTTGTGTCGGTCAAACGGGTGGTACTCACACTAATCGAGTGTTAGACTGTGTGGTTGCAATACGGGATAGATAGAGGATCTAAACCGAACTAGGTAAATACACAGTCCTATAAATCAAGTGGAATTAAGGAGAGATACGTGCAGTCAGAGAGTGGACTTTCAGATACTGGTTGTCATTCAGTTGATCAGGGCTTATTTGATCCACCTCATCCACAAGTTGCTCCAAAAAACTCACAGGCCACTCGATTTTGGCACACGCATGAATACTGATAGCGCATTTAGATAGGGACTTGAAATGATCTTTGGTCCGAAACTTACTTTTCACAGATTTGTTGATGCAACGCTGTGAAACCCGGCAACATATATTTTTAAATTACACCTTTTCAAGCAAGTCAATTAGTCTCAGGTGCGTCATTTTCTACACGGACATCATTCTCAAAATGGACGGGCCACCGACCGCCCGTTTGGACATGGGGGGGGGGGTCAAGATCCATAGGCGGTTTTAAGTTGCCACTTGGTTCTACACATTAGGTGCGGGCAACGCTAAAGACCTGCTTGCATCCTGCCAGGCTGGTTGTCGGGGGCCAATGTGAAATTATGGTGAACTGTTGTTATTGCACATTCACTCTCGGTGGTAGGTTCTACTTCTGTTATATCTAAGTATCTGCTGATAAAGCCTTTACTGCACGTAGGCAGCGAGTATCACTTTATCAAAGGGGTAATGGGAACTAAATCACTCCTTTCTGGAACCGAAACGTTATTAGAGTTGAGGAGTGAGAACGTTGGTGCTTTGAAAGTACACATTTCAAGTACATCACAGCACGTTTTAACAAACACCATTCTAGGACACCCGAATTGTTATCTGAAGATTAGGCTGAAGACAAGCCATAACCTAATAAGGCCTTTATTTCATATCCACCATGAGGCTATAAACCAACTGACAAAGTAAGTCAGCAATTAACCTGACTGTCAACTGCAAGATTGTTCTTTCTCAAGTTGGATAGAAGTCTCCTTCTCTAGTTCCTGAGTGATCAATTTCCTCGCTTGAAACATCTCTTTATAGATGCTTAAACCCTTGTTCGATTATTCACTCATATCTCCCTTGCTTTGAAAACTGTGGGACACCCCAAAATGTCCAGTAATGAGTCGTCTCTAACTGTTTTCTCTGAATCTGACCATCCTGACAATTCCTTTTGGCTGTAAGATTATTGAAAGGTTTCACCCGTTTTCCGACGCGATCGGTACAGCGCCTTGGTTGCATCAATGGGTCTGTCTTGGACTGAACAGCTGAAGCAGTGGCTTAGGGTGGTGATTTCGGAAGAACTATGGTTTAAAGTAAAAGCATGGGGTCTAATGACTGTTCTGCTTTTGGGGTCAGGCACTCAGCCGATCGTAGCTGATTGACATGCCGTTTCTATATCGATGATCCCACTCAAACACATGAATTGCCTGACCTGTCATTTTGAGAATGACTCCAAAAATCCACTTTCAGTGCTCAGAGTGATAGTCCCAAATGGTTTCTAGCCTGGAACGATGTTTGACTTCTGTTGGTGTTGGACATTAGCTTTCGATCCGGAAACGATCGATCCAGTCTACACCCAGTAGGTTGAGATCACAAACCACAATCTGGACAACACCATGATCGTGATGGTCTGACATTACCATCCCAATCAAATTTACCAAGCAATTGAAGCTTACGTGCTGATGCATATCTGGCAGTATTCGTTGTCGGTCTGAATTTCGGCGTTCCTATCTTCCTCTAGATGCGACGGGGAACAATCGTACTATCGGAAGCCATATGGAGCTGCAATTGAATTGTGCTCTCGTTTGCTTTGATTGTAGCCTACATGCGATGAGCATCGACCTCGTTAAAATGGGTGGCAAGTACTGTATTAAACCGAGGTTCGGATTGCGTCCGTCTCCTTAGTGATATCCTGGTTGTGCTGAGTGTTCGACTAGGTTTCCGTATCGGGCACTGGCTATCCTTGTATCCACACTGATTGCATACTGAGCACTCGTGCTTCTTATAAGAATATGATCACAAGAAACGCCATTCGCCGCATTGTCAGCATGCCGGTGAAAGCTTTTTCCCCTTCGAATTCTTCGAAGTCTTCTTGGCAATACCAAAAGCAAGGTGGATAATGATTTCTCCAACAAGACTGTGTCGCGTTTAAGACGCGAGAGACACTGGCACTCGTAAGTAGTGGCTTGTAGCGTTATTCTGGGAGAGTGTTCAATCCTGTTCAACGGCCTCGTTCTGACACCCATTTCTGATTGCAGTTGAAGACCCCATACGAAAACTGGACACTTGAATTAGTCTTCCTTCATGGTAGAAAATTTGAATTATTCACATACAAGACTGACTGATGTGGTCTTCATACTCCTTTTTCGCTGGTTTCGTACGTTGATAGCAAATATTAAAGGCAAAAGCTCACCATAAATTGTTGAGAGTTGCTTTACGGTTTCATCAAAGCGGACATCTTGTATATTCTTCAGAAGAAGGAAGTTCAAATGATGTATGCTTTCTGTTGCGCAAAATTTTTTTAACAGTAAGCGTACTCGCCAGGCATCATCTTTGTGCTTCAGTTCTAATTGAAAATGTCTTCGTAATTTTTGAACCACGATTCGAAGATCGGACCATCATCAGACTCATAATGAAACTCCGTTACTTTGTTGGCGGTCGAGTCGACGGAATTTGCACTCGAAGAGGAATTCGGTGGTCAAATTGTTAGTCGCTTCTTCAAAGTTTCCATCAGTCGCAATTGTGCCGCTTCAAACTAATTTTGTTGTTGCAGCGGAATTTCCTTCAAAGATTTGGCAGTTATCGTCATGTTTGCGTGTGCGTACATCGGCACTCTGTTGTATCTAACTGGCCGAGAAAAGACTCACAAACAAGGAACACAACATCTTTATTAGAAACAAGCTAGTGCGAAAGCTACAATGTGCCTCGTGGTATTTAAAGGACACTTGACGTTGATCCAGTCTGTCTGATCGGTGTTGATGAACACCTATCATCGTCGGCCGTGCTTCTGTGAAATGCCTGAACAGCCGTTGCTGAAGTGAATAACTGCCTGAGCTTTCAATCGGAAGCGGGCTTTTTTGGCCTGGGTGCACTATATTTTCTTGTTGAAGTGGCCCTAGCAACCCTGTGAATAGTGCGCTCTGTCTTGACTGGACAAGTATGTCCCCACCGATTTTGTGCTATCCTGCAAGTGAATAAGACCAGGTAACAGATGGAATTGTAAACCATTCGCGCACTGTTTTGCTCTCTCTACCTCCATGGAGGTAAATCGTGTTTTCCTCGTCCACTGGAGGACTCTGCCACGAACGCTGTTCTCCCCAAACTGTTTCCTAGTTCAGAGTTTCTTATGGAGACGGACCGTCGTACTTACACCATCCACAAATCGGAGACCGTAGAATCGTCTCTTTCTTTGAGTTATCTTTTAAGTGGGGATTTCTTTTAAATGAGAGCAATGTACAATCAGAAGGAAATGGGACATCAATTATAGCTGTCGGTTTGTTTGCTGAGCGGTTTGGTTTCAAACGTTTCATCACCAGTTGAGGTGATATCATCAGTACTTTTTGAGATGAATCGGGTGGTTGTTGCGCGAGCGTAGGTTCGGCTAACCCAGGTTGACCTGGGTTGTTGATTGTTTTAGTTAGCGCTCCCAGTAGATTGCTTGTTGGCCTGTTTTCTGATTAGTGGATTTCCGGGCGGCCTAAGGGTTTGACCTATCCAGTCCTCTGACTTCAACCTCCGATCGTTTGCCTCCACAGCGAGTCCTGTTTCTTGGTCCGATGGCCTGATGCCGGAGGCTGACTCAGTGTTATCATTGAGTTGGCGCTCGATATGCTGTTCGATTGAATCCTCTGCGAATTACCGTGCTTCTAGGAATTCACTCTCATATTCTATTCTTCTGCGAGAGAGAAAACAGCAGACTTCTTATCCACAATGAAGTCAAATAACGGCACAAACCAGTTTTGAATATTTGTATTTAATGGCACTGAGAATAGAGCCCTAAACTATTGAGGAATGTTTGTTCTATATCATGTTATGGTCCAATCTAAAGATGGTCTCTTCGGTGCATTGGGCCTAAGGAAAGTGAAGGACCGACAGTTCCACTCTTTGCGGAGCTATAGATTTTAATGTTCTCCGGCGGCGCACTTGAGGAAGTGCGCTGTACTTAACGGGTTCACTGTCCACAAAGTTGCTCCTACACCAAAAATATCACCGTGAGACACATTAGAGTATATCTTTCGAAGTGATGCCTATCGTCGCTATACTGATTTTCAGTACTTTTTGTCTGCCACTTCAGTTAGGAACTTTTTTTGAATACATCGGTTTCGGTCTATGTCATTTGAATTTCTGCACTTCAGTTTGAGGGATAAGTTTTGATGAAGTTGTCTCAGCTGTGGAAACTTGAACTGAAATCGATGGCTTTCTGTGTTCATGAAGACATTCGGTCATTTGCGTATGAACGTACGATATTTGAAGCGCACTTAAGCTTGAAAGACTGAAAGACAGAGTAAAAATTGTGCAACCGTTGTTAGGGCCTTGGCGAAACTCAATTCCGGTAGCATATGTCCCGTTTATGTCAATTTCGGTATTGTCAGGCTGGGTGCCCGACTACGATCTGCAGGATTTACAGCCGTGACCAGACAAAACTGGTCCACTGGTTTGTCATTTGTGCACTAATTACAAATGGATGAAAGTATACGCTGGCATCAAAGCTATTGAGTCACCCCCATTTCTTACCACAAAGAAATCTAAAAATGTAATGTACTACTCATAAGGTTGCTGAAAATCCATCGACAGCCCACGACCGGTTTCGCCCTTCTTGGGGCTCATCAGGTAGGCGCAGTCCCCGGGTTTCCGTCAACCTTATGTTCTACTTGAAACCAAATTGTACGAAATTAGCGAATATACACTCATCTGCAAACTAATTTGGTTCTTTCGAGAGACTCACCTGGAACCCAGCTGAATCTCTCGTTTATGATGTTCTCAGGCAACTGAATGTTTCTCGATAACAGTAGTAAAAGAAATCCATATGGCGGGATGTTAATAGCTATTCTACTCTCTTCATTGGCGACATGCTGTGCAAGAAAGTGCTAGCAACAAATTGCACTGCAGCGCGACAAAGTGCCGTCCAGTCAGTTCGGCACTGATTAGCATCTTAGGAATGATTTAAGACCAATTGCACACATTTTACCAGCCCAGTTGTGTGGGCGGTATACTTGTTACCAATACAATCGAACATTTAAAAAATATTGCAACTCCCTTCATCATCATCATCATCATCATCAATGACAGCAACATCAGTGTTGGCACTGGTGCTTCACTGCCGCACAACCATAAAGTTCGTTTAGTTATATATA
>NW_008751887.1:384590-397257 GCF_000715545.1 Opisthorchis viverrini | reverse complement strand
AGGGAGGGGACCTAGTGCTGGCCTATGTCAAGCATACTGAGGTGCCTACACCTCCAACCGCTCAATCAGACAATCTGGAAAGAAACTGACAGCATGAACGCCACTGACATCGATTTGACGCCATTTCTTGCAACGTCTTCAGCCAAGCAACTCCCTTACTTCAACTTGCATGTGGCATCTAGCTTCAGGGTCAAATCCAGTTTGCTTCTACTTGTAACTAAACCCGCAAATATATAGTTTCCCGAAAATCGACACACCCCTAACTTCCTGCCGACTTCTTAAATGCCCTTCTAATGAATGAAAATAATCTCTAGCTCAGATAGGTTGAAAGAGGAGGAAAAGTTTCTGGAGAAGGTTCAACTGATAGGCATTCAAGACCTATCAAAATACACGAGACCTCAGTTGCCGATGGTCCATACGGCTGAACACAAACTAATCTGCTTATCTTTATTGTTCAGAAGTGATTGTTTAATCAGTAGTGTAAGGTAGAAACTAAGTTAAGCTTTCAAAAGGGTCTACAGAGCCGCAAAACTGCGTCTAGTTCAAATCAGCAAGGGTATTCTGCAGCGCCCTGGGTGTAGTTCGTCAGACTTATCTGCAGCCCGTGTAATTCACCAATCATCTTGCAGTTGACAGAAAAACCCGAGAATTCAGATGGCGTGAACCTACTGACCGTGAAGGTCCGTGGTTCGAAGCAACTCCGAAGTCTTAACTGCTCCTGTCTAGGCTTGGAAGTAACTCAGCCCCCATTGTTTTCAAGGGTAGCATGTCAACTAGGCACCGAAAGGGTATTACAGCTGAACGGTGATTGATAATGCAGCTGACGATTTGCCTTCAGAAGGGCCTTCAGTGGCCGAGTATCTTCTGCAAGCGAGTCACCAAACAAATTTGAAAAACTCGTTTTTTGTGATGTAGTTTGACAGAAGCCCTAAACTGCTGTCAGTCTGCTAGACAATCGCCGTACTGCATGCAGCCTTGAAGTGAAGCGGTTTTCTTAACGTGACTTCATTCTCATTTGTTGCATATGACCTGCATATTTTACGTGCCACAATATATACCTTCTAACCGTGTTGAGTTAATAAAAAGGGACACAAGATTCTTGACAACCTGAAGAGTACCAACATGACAAACGGAATTTGTTGGATAACGTTTAGAAGACGCAAAAAATACCAGAGGACTACAAAATAGAAACAACAAAACTGCAGGGCCTTCAAAGTGTTGTCGCATCTTAGTGAATTTAGATTGTTTCCCAAGAATTATCAATTGGGTGGAGTCTAGGAACGAGAATGACCTACCCATTACCTACGAGCGATGAAGCAGAACCTCTACATTCGTGAGTCGTACCGTCTTGTTTAGACGTTCCCTTCTCTATGTTCACGCCAATGCCTGGATATACACAGATCCTAGACGGGAAACAATATTATCAACTGATAAGGGGAAAGAGCAGAGCGCATTCCAGACCAATATTGTCTGACATTGATAACTTCTGTGTTAACATCACGCCTCTTGTTCACTGGTTAGTAGCCTCTCCTTATCAACAACGATATTTTAGCTCCGTCACCAGTTAATTGTGGCCAGCATGCAGGCGAGATAAGCGACACTGGACGTTATGTTGTCTGAGCCCAACACATCTCATTTCCTCGTATTCTAGAATGGTTGTGATATTTCGTATTCTTTAGGAGCCTCTGAGAGCTGTTTTGTTCGCTCCCATGAACTCTCATCTGACCTTGAAACCTCGATCGTGATTTGAAACCGTAAGAGAGGTCAATCCGTACCACACAGCCGAAGAGCACGAATACCCAGAAGTTCGATGCGCAGAGTTGACAATTCCCAGTGAGAATGAAACAACTATACTATGGTTTCTCGTGTTTCATCATATACGTAACCATGGTTTACACTTGAAAATCTCACGTCCTACAAATTGTAAGGTATCTGACCAGGAGAAAAGAATTCCACAAATAGCACGAGTCTTCGTCCGCAATATCGTTCCTCACGTTGACCAGTAGACGACGAGGAACGTGACAGAATAGCGATACCATACTGTCTAGATATGAGTTAGCCACGCTACCGATCAGCCACCAGTGGCCGGACGGATAGATACCAGCTCATGGATACGAATCCTCTTGAGATTGGCGGGATGCGATCCGGTACGTGAACCGTCCGAGCTATACCAACTAGCGGTTTCTTGGCATGGGAAGCCTCATTGTCAGCACAAAATTCTATTCAAAACGCAAAAATATTCTCATCACCAAACAAATTACAGCTTTTCACGCTCGCGACATAGTCAGTCGGGCGGAACCCAACCTATGAGGCGACAGGAGAGTGGAAAGACGTGCGGTGGTTTACACTCCGAACTTCATCAATAGCTACCTGAGGGTGATGAGCTGACGGATTTACTAACAACTTAAGTGCACATAACGGCACACGTGACTTCAAAGCGTTGAATGTTTCGTGACGGGACTGGATAAGCACGCCAGAAGGGTAGCAAAGCAATATTTGAAACCTTGATATGTGATAGTCGGTCCTGGTTTTATCGTTCCCACATTCTTCATCTCGTGTTTCACTTTGGTGTTGCCTCGTTCAGAGTGTATTTGTGTAGAATTCAGGCTGATCTGATGGTATCAGTTACCTCCTGAACAAATAAATATCAGTTTGAGGTGAGATATCATTGATAACGTATGGATGCGAGTTTTCAGACAAGTAAACTGTCCCGGAGAGATGCATTGCGCGCATAAATCCAGCAGTTGGCTCACAAACAATTGTTTTGACCGGTTGCAGACAGCACTGACATCTTGGTGGCACAATCGTAAGCGGGACTGCAGCATACACAATAATCGGTTAACCCACCCTATTGGTTCCTTAGAGAAAGTGGTGGTCGTTTATAATGGCTGGAGATTTTTAAAAAGTAAATACACGGATAGATACTAAAACACTGACTCGAAAGTGTCGACAGGACTAGTGCGCGTGCTAGTCCAGATGTGAGCAGGTCACCTGTGCCCAGGGTGAAGGCAGTTAGCCTACTTTTACGGACCGTAGGACTCGTCTACTTACCATGCTGTCGCGTAAGTTTGTGAATCCACCCAGGCGCAAGTAGATGGATTAATCTAGCTAGTATGCATCAAAAACTTATCACTATGTATGGGTAGTTCATGGAATCAGTACAACGGTCCTTGTCCAGGATATGGTTGTTCTAAACTATTGGGCGGCAAAAAACGAAGCATGGAGGGCTTACCGGACAGGTGTGGCTCTTGCTTCAAGCAGCTGTTACCATGGAATGATCTGATTCGACCGAGAATCACAACTAATCCAGATAAACTATCTGTCCAAGATTGGTCGACGACGACAAACGCCCTGAAACTGCTACCGGATTGTGTACAATAATAACGAAAGGCTGGATCTGTTAAAATCCGACCAAATTAGCCCTAACAGATAATGCACTATCATAATCACAGCCACATAAAAGCAAAAACGAACCACCCATTATATTGAGCACGACAACGACTATCTAGGGATGTCGAGTGGACAGATGTCAAAGAAAATATATAAAGCAGCGGCAGATGCAGCCGTAAATATCTAAAATCAATCGGTTAAATGGTGGTCTAGTCATACTTCGCATCATTTGTACAAGCAAACAAAAGTAACTCAAAAAATGAAACGTCCACCCATATTAAAGACGATGGTAGTGTGTGGTAATACCGAGCCACAGGGACAGCTTTGTAAGACTTTGTAATATTCGTTAGTCGGAGGGCAGACATACTATCTCATCTGAAATCGATCACATTGAAGAGTAAACTGGAATCGTACACGACGTGTTTGCTGTCTTCGAATAAGGGTGAGGTTTGGGGATGTGGATGAAAGCCTATTTGCTTACATTGGCGCACAAACGGAATTCCATGATCAGGCGTAAGGGAGAACGTTTTGATCTCATCAAACTTGGGCGAGCAAACGATTGCTATGGCCTCCGGAAGCATGATTTGATAGGACAATTGTGTATGCTGATCAACAGAAGACAGGAATGCTGTCTGACTCGGATGAGTGTGTATCCAACCCAGCACCAACAGGTTGCGTCTTTCGGTGTATTCGAAAAGCTCCTCTTCTTTGTACGTTGTGCAGGAATCAGGTGTACCGCTTTGCTTTGGCAAAACCAAGTCAGTTATATGAAACTCGCCACTAACTACACGACCACACAAACTTCCACAAGTCTCCATATTGTTCTTGGAATTGAGCTCGGCAAGCTGAAGAAACCTCTGGGCCAGGTTGGGTGAGATACGAACGGTTGCCCAGCCATGTTCATTAGTTTTTACGGAAGCTGGTTTTGAACTTCGATCTACGGTTGGCGGAAGTAAAGTGGACAGGTTAACAGGAAGTGATCCATGTATCGCCAGACCTCCCTCTGTAGGATATGATGGCAAGACACGTGAAGGACGATCGTTGTTCATCCCATCAAATAACATATTTGAAGGTGGCGCCTTGGGGACAAGTGTTCCAAGAACGCTGGCGCGTTTCTCCTGCTCTAACCGTGCCTTTTCTGCCAATCTACATCGTTCCGCCTCTTCCTCTGCTCGCCTGGCTTCTTCTTCGGCCTGACGAGCTTTCTCCTCCTCAAGATATTCCTGATACTCTGATTCGTAACGTTCACGCAATTCAACTTTTAAAGCTTCTGCTCGGTTTAGCAACTTGCGACATCGTGCGTTCCACTCGCTTTTTTCGGTGCCAGTTAATGAGTTATATTCACGATGTTTCGGCAAATGCTGCAAGTACAATATGACAAATTTCGAAGCCAGAACGTAAGCAGACTCCTTTTGATTAGTTTGTATATACATTTCAACCGTACTGATCATCGCACGCATTACTCTGAAGTATTGTTGAATATCTAATCCGTGAAAAAAGTCAATTCTGCTAGCAACGTCCATAAGAGACGCGAGCCGCGCTTCTGGAGTTCGACACGCTTTAGGCGCATGTTGAGTAGAAGTCATAACGAAACGAATGGAACCACAAAATACAAGGTGGCGTATTGAAGTGATGCCAGTTAGGAACCTGGAGACGAGTACATAGATGCGACCTCCCTGTAGACGTTCTGAAAAAGGGAAAACAGAATATAGTAACTTTCAACAAAGACTAATTAGGAATCTCCATGAGTAATATGTTGGAAACAGTAACTGTTTGAGCAATTCTGTGGTTTTCAAAACCGTAAGTAAAAAATTCTCCTCCTCCTTCCGCACTAGCAACACACATAGAGCACAACAACCGAGTGTCACACGGTTGTGTAACCCCACCGCATCTATAAAATGTATACTCTTCAATGGACTTCAGATCAGCAAAGGATAAAGCACACACGACGTGGGTTGGAATGAAAGTATGGGTCACAGGGAGACGTCTACAACACTTTATTACCAGTGGGCGCTTGCGATCCAACTACCAAGCTCAGCGATCACACAAACAACCGGGCAATCAGGCTACCACACACTCAATAAAATCGTTCCGCTGTAGCATCCTTTCGGTGCCTAGCTGGCAAACAAAGGAAGGAGGCACGAGGGCTGGAATACTACCAGGTTGCCCAAGCATAGACAGGAGCAATGGAGACGCAAATGATGGGTTCAAATTACCAGCCTTCAGAAAGTTTGCGCCTTAACTAGTGACCTACTTCGAGCCAAAACTGATTAACTGATTATTAAGGGAGGAGAGTCTGCCAAGTATAACTCTCTTCAGGAGTTTGGGAACGACGGGTCTATGGTGTAAAGGGTCTTTCATAAATCTACCCTTATAAAAAGATTTAAACTTAGCTGTCTGCCATTATCATCATCGTCGGTAACACAATATCAGTGTTCAACACTAATGCTTCACTGTTATACAACCACAGTTTATGTGAAAGCCTTATTTAGAAGAAAAGGATATAGTACTAGTCTACCACAATCCAAGGTGCCTACACTTGCAGACACTCATTCAGGTAACCTAGATAGAAATTGACAACAGGACCCCACCGAAATAGAATAGCAGTCATATCTTGCAGCGTCTCCAAGCGCGCACAGTGGAGACAACTCCGTCCCCATCGTGGAAAACGAGCCGCCCCCAAAGCACCCAGACTTTTCACAATTTCTTCTATAGAAGGTTGAACATCCCTCTGTTTCCACCAATTTAAACTGGGAACGGAAAACAGTATTGTCCTTGACAAATGATTGTTCGGTGTGTACAATACATGGTCTAACCACCACAGCCTTCGGTGCTGAAGGCGTTCTCCGATTGAAGTCTCCTTGAACGAATATTCGTTTTCTAATTGCCTCGTTTCGGATTCAGCGACACCAGCCTTCACCAGCTATTGTTCTGAGACAACGGTAGTCGAACCCTTGACGTTTCAGTTCCGCTGATCGAACAGACCAAATCTCACAGCCATCCTACAAATCGGCTCACAAAGTAGCCTTGTAGAGACGTACCTTAAGGATCAGAAATATGCAACTCTGCCGTCAGTGCTGTCTAAAATCAGCAAACGCAACCAACTCGTACCATCAGTCCATCCGCTGCACTACCATAAGATTTAATAGGATTTCCGAGATAGGTAAAACGCTCCACAACTTCGAGTGCCTGTCTCTGGATCGTAAGCAGGGCATTCAGTGACTGCACGTCTAGGAGCATGACGTTACACTTTGTGGGTGCAAAGTGCATACACTAATGCTTGTTATACAACCACAGTTTATGTGAAAGCCTTATTTAGAAGAAAAGGATATAGTACTAGTCTACCACAATCCAAGGTGCCTACACTTGCAGACACTCATTCAGGTAACCTAGATAGAAATTGACAACAGGACCCCACCGAAATAGAATAGCAGTCATATCTTGCAGCGTCTCCAAGCGCGCACAGTGGAGACAACTCCGTCCCCATCGTGGAAAACGAGCCGCCCCCAAAGCACCCAGACTTTTCACAATTTCTTCTATAGAAGGTTGAACATCCCTCTGTTTCCACCAATTTAAACTGGGAACGGAAAACAGTATTGTCCTTGACAAATGATTGTTCGGTGTGTACAATACATGGTCTAACCACCACAGCCTTCGGTGCTGAAGGCGTTCTCCGATTGAAGTCTCCTTGAACGAATATTCGTTTTCTAATTGCCTCGTTTCGGATTCAGCGACACCAGCCTTCACCAGCTATTGTTCTGAGACAACGGTAGTCGAACCCTTGACGTTTCAGTTCCGCTGATCGAACAGACCAAATCTCACAGCCATCCTACAAATCGGCTCACAACGTAGCCTTGTAGAGACGTACCTTAAGGATCAGAAATATGCAACTCTGCCGTCAGTGCTGTCTAAAATCAGCAAACGCAACCAACTCGTACCATCAGTCCATCCGCTGCACTACCATAAGATTTAATAGGATTTCCGAGATAGGTAAAACGCTCCACAACTTCGAGTGCCTGTCTCTGGATCGTAAGCAGGGCATTCAGTGACTGCACGTCTAGGAGCATGACGTTACACTTTGTGGGTGCAAAGTGCATACCGATGGATGGGATGACTTTGGTTCTTTCATCCAAAAACATCTGCGCCTTCCCCTCCTCTTCGAAGACGAGAACGATGTCATCTACATATTCCAGATCCACAAGGTTTTCGTCAGAGTCTGTTTAAACACCAGGGTTTTGAAGATCTTCCAGCGTTCGTCTCATGGTCTCATCGATCAAAAAACTAAACGGGAATGAATAGAGTTGGCACCACTGACTGACACTGCTTTGTGTACAGAAGCTATTGGAGGTCTCTTCGTATTACCTCACATGCCCGAAAGTCTGGGAATACAAAAAACTTATTAAGTTCACAGTTTTCTGCAGCATTCCTCGAAGGGCAAGCGTATCAAGAAGAACAGACTGGTCAACCAAGTCGAATGCACCTTGGACGTTCAGGAATACTAAAATTGTGGGTCAGTTGTGGCTATGCCGTTGTCGTAGCACTAGACGGGGTGTGAAGATTTAGTCAACGCAACCCCTACCAGGTCGGAATCCCGGTTGCTGCTCTCACATCAGTGTTTCACGAGCCACCATAAGGCAGCGAAGCACAATTGACGCCAACGGTCTCGTTACGACCGAAGTCAAGCTGATCTCCCTGTAGTCACTGCACTCACTACGCGCCCCTTTCTTGAAAAGGGACACTATTACCGACTCGCGCCAGTGGTCTGAAACAGTTTCGTTTTCCTTAATGCAGGTAAACGAATCTAACAAATGCTTACTGAGGACTTCACCTCAATTTTTGAACCATCCGGGTGGGAGGCTATCCAAATTACGAGCCCAGTGGCATTTAAGATAAAATGTGCAGTCATAGAGATTCGAAGCCCATTGGGGGTCACATGTTCATTGGCAGGGTTCTACGTCAGCTGTAGGCATCAGATGAGTGGCAGCTAGTAGGCATGCGAATTGTTGTGTGTGTGGGCCCATCGGTCGCTGCTTCGCCCGAAGAAGGACGGATTAGAGAAGGTCAGCCCTAAAAATCGCACACTCCGATCGCCCAACGGTTGACTGTGACCGCCGGCGCATCATCCAATACGGTCGAAATAAGTTTTAAAACCAAGCAATTCGGTGCTGCTCAAAAGGCATCTGCTATGCTTAGTTGCATCAAGAATGAGAGGATAATGCCTATTCCCTGCGCCCCTGGGTTAGGCGATCCCCCCTGAAGCCGAGTAGGTTAGACCATTAAGTCACAAGTTCCGGGCAGGGTCTCCAAAGAAAACCCTACTGTCCGCTGCCTCGTGGGTCAGACTTTTGAGTCAGAGGCTAGGGACAGGGTCCACAAACAAAACCCTATATCTTCCCACTGCCTTGTTGGTCAGACTTTTGAATCAAAGGTTCAAGGTGGGGTACCTAAAAACTAAAACCTCTTGCTCGGCCTGGGCAACCGAGGAAGTATCATTTACCCCGCAGCCCTGTGTCCACCGATGTCTCTCCCCAACCCCCTCCCACCACACAAGCAAACGTCACTGGGTCACTCGACAGTCAGTTATGTGACCAAAAGGTCTTATGCTCCTCGTTGCCTAATAACAATGAACAAAATGACACCCTTCCAAATTCACGAGATCCTTTCTATCTAGGAGCTTTTAACGTCCGTACTCTATGTCAAATTGGAAAACAAGCAATGTTTGCTGAATCCTCATACTCTCTTGAAATTGATGTATGCTGTGCCTCCGAAGCACGCATATAAGACCCAAGCGTGGTTATGCATCTCGGAACACCAAGGAAAAGCTCAGCTCATTCACAATTCTCCCTCCATGTGTGCGGTGACCCAGAAGCGATGGCTCGTGGAATATATGGTGTGGGAGTTGTCCTTAGCCCCAGAGTCTAATGCGCTTTCCTGGGTTGGATCCCAGTGAACAGTCGCCTTTGGGCCTTCCAGTTATCCAACTCGGTGCCTCTCGGCATAAAAAGCAATGTCTTTTTGCAGTGTCGGCTTATGCCCCAACGGACTGCAGTTCTGATGCTGAGAAGGATAGTTTCTATGGAGAGCTATCCGGGCTCATTCGTCAAGCAGAAAGCTTTGACATTGTGATCCTTGCAAGCGATTTTAATGCTCAAATGGGCCATCTCAGCTCCTTGGAATCACATTTAGGCGGTCTGTTCGGGGTCGATGTGTAAACCGGCAGCCACCAACTGCAAATCAACTCTGGACCCAGCCGGACCACGTGGCCATCAGCCACCGGTAGAGAGTCACAACTCAAGACTGCCGTTCCTTCTCTGGCACACCATTTGATTCCAAACACGACATGGTGCGTGCACGCCAGACAGTTCGCTTCCCTTCAGGCTTTGGTGGACATCGAAAGCTCAGGAGATGGAGAAGGCTTTTGCCACGGGAAACAGCCGTGCCCCATTTCAAATGATACGACAGACTGGATATAGGAAAGCAACGGTCAGCAAAACGATAAGTGAAAAAGATGGCTCATTAATTCACTCGCAAAAGGTCGACTGGAGAGATGGGCCGAACACTTCGAAGAGCAGTTCAGCTGGCCTCATGCAACACAACCAGTGGAGGTAATGCATACGGACGAATGGAATGCAAACCTTGATCGCCCGTCGGAAGAAATAAAGTATGAAATAGCCGTACTGAAACGTGAGAAGGCAACAGAACCGGGCGACCTCTATCAAGCCCCCTTCAAAGAAGGCGGAGAGCCCCTAGTGATCCATCTAAAAAGCTTATTAGTGCTATATAGAACGAAGAGATGCTTGCAGAATCGGGCATATTGAAAGTTATCCATCTTTGAAAAAGGTAAGCTGACGCTGTAAGAAATACACCGTGGCATCAGCCTATTTGCTTTGGCATCGAAGATGCTCTCTGGTCTTATCCTTCGAAGGTTGGTTGAACACAGGGAGAGACAGATCCGTGAAAACCAAACTGGCTTCCGTCCTGCAAGAGGGCGCGTCGATCATATCTGCACCCTCTGACAAATTCCGGAACAGTGACACTGCTTCCAGCAACCAGCAATAGTTGTGTTTCTTGATCTGAAAGCTGCCTTTAACTCTGCGAACCGTCAGACACCATTGCGGTGTCATAAATTCTTAATCCTACTTAAGGCGCTGTACGCCAACTCCCGCGGCCGTGTGAAGGTGTGCGGGAAGCTGTCGCCTGAGTTCACCGCATCAAGTGGTGTCAGACAGGGCTGTCCTATTTTACCTTTACTGTTCAACTTCGTCACTGATGCGATCATGGAAGACTCACTACCAGCCTCTAATACCTGTGGAGTCCAAGTGCTCCCAGGGCTTCCGGTCAGAGATATCGAGTACGCAGACGACATAGCTCGCGGTAATCCATAAAATATTAAATTACCTAAATAATTCCGCCTCACGGTTTAGCATGCGCTTCACACCTGCAGAGTGTAAAGTGCTACTGCAAGGCTGGGTGGGCTCGAACCCTAGTCTCATACTTGTGGATGAACCGATTGAGGTAGTAGACAAATTTATTTACCTGGGCAGCTGTATTAGTTCGGTGGTCACGCGAAGGGTGACAATTTCCATTCGGATTGGAAAGGTCAGAACACATTTTGTGAACCTGCGTCACATGTGGTGCGGGCGTGACATCAGCTTCTCTGTCAAGGGTCAAGTTTGCAATGCTGTGGTGTGCTCCATATTACTATATGGATCAGAAACCTGGCCGCTGCGTACTAAGGACTTCAAAAGCCTTTCAGTGTTTGACCATCAATGACTTCGGAGCATTGTCCGAGTCTGGTGGGAACACCGGATTATCAATGCTGAAGTACGTTGAATGGTATTCGGAAGAAATAACTCACCCTCGATAGATGAACTGATCACACTGCATAGGTTGCGCTGGCTTGGCACGTGCTCCGTAAGCCAGTCGATCGACTTCCTCGAAGGGCCCTCTTCGCACAACCACTTGAAGGGTGGAAGAGAGCCAGAGCCGGTCAATGACTTGGCAGCGAAGTATGAAAGCCATTACCAGCAAACTCAGCTGCGCCGGTCATTGCCGTCTTCCTGGATGGGTACCTCGAGACGGGCCATATCAATGGTTAGAAACATTGCCAGACACAGCCCAGTCGCGCCCTCAGTGGCACTAGTGCATCAAAGCTATTGCCTTCAATGCATAGCTCCTTTTCCAGCCCCCTCCCCATATCATCATTCATCATCATCATTGACAGCATGACATCAGAGTTAAACACCGATGCTTCACTGCCGTACAACCATGACTTATTTGAAAGCCTTATTGTAAAGAAAAGAATAAAGGTGGACGGGGAAGGGAATTAGTGCTACCTTAACACAATCATTCCGAGGTGCCTACACCTCCAGACATTCACTCAGTCAATCTGGATAGAAACTGACAACAAGAACGCCACTGACATCGGTTGGCAGCCATATCTTGTAGTGTCTCCAACCAGGCACAGTGAGGATCATGCGGTCCCCATCCTGGACCCTCCCCACTTGACAGCCCACTGACAATGCTGGATTTATGCACCAATTCATTAGCTCCCGCCTGCAATGCGCAGCTACCTACTCCTCCCCCAAATCATCGGTGAACGAAACTGCGGCAGCTACAACCACTGTACGTGGAGTACGCGGTTATTACAGATGACATTGATGACGATGATGATGATCAAGATGTCCTTTACCCAAAAAAGAGATTGTACCGAACAGTCTTATTCTGTGTTGAATAATAATTCGTTGCTTCAAGTTCGGCGCACCCAATACCGTGTGTCATATGGACTTCCAAATTGTGTACTTTAGTTAGCCACAACGCCCCCCGGAACACCATGCTATGGGATTGAAACTTTTCTAGGCTTTCGAGATTAATTAGGTCATACTCCTATCTTACCAAAGACCGAATCTAAGTATCTGGCGGTAGGGATTCCTGTTATCATCGGCCGTGCTCAATTATGCCGACGACTGGATGACAATCATGGTGATGATGATGAAGTATGAAAACACTAACCAGTAAACTTAGTCGGGTCAGCAACTGCCGCCTCCCTGGATGAAGTCCCCGGGACTCACGTCACCAATGGTCAATGGCACTGGCGGAAATAGCCCAATCGTGCAGTCAGTCAGTCTCGTGCATCAAAGCTATCGACTTCAAAGCGTAGCTACCCGATTTCCGAACGAATTGAACACGTCATTTCCTGACAGTGTGAACACGACTGATGTGGACTGGTCGCCATATATATATATATATATATATATATATATATATACATATATAT
>NW_008751887.1:379158-384180 GCF_000715545.1 Opisthorchis viverrini | reverse complement strand
ATATATACATATATATATATATATATATATGGCGACAATGAAGCATGCTTCAGTGTCTCCAGCCAACCACAAAATGAGTCGACTGGGACCCCCCTGGAGGGCAAAGAGAATGTACAGCGGCTTAACATCTCGTAGGAGGACAGATGGTCCAAGCGGTTAGAGCGCGAATTTACTGCCGGAAGGTCCGTGGTTCGGACCCGACCTCTGCCTCTCGATTTCCCCTGCCTAGGTTTGGGCAGCCTAGCAATACCCCAGCCCTCGAGGTTCCTTCGGGTGGCATGGCAGCTAGGCACCGAAAGGGTATTACAGCCGAACGATTCTTTTTACTATTATAACATCTCGTAGCATCCTATATTATTTTCTGTTGTCATATGATATCCATCTCTAGGTTTCTACCACTCCTAATTAGGTACGGAAAACAGTGCTCGTTTAAGCAAACAGTAACTCGGCAACCAGAGCAGATGGCTGTCATCGTAATTTGCAGCGCTGAAATTTTCTTCACAAAGACCTGTTTCCTGATAATCTCATTGTGACTTACTCTATTGAAGTAGATTCCAACTAGGTTTCTGAGATATTAGTGGCCAAAGACCTGAAGATGCCCCACATCTTCCAACCAATGTGGTAACAATGCAACAATGCAGCTCGCAGTGCAATCTGATATACGTGTCCATCAAAATCCACCGATATGCCCTTTGATGCTTCCCAAGTAAACAAGCCTTCGGCGGGCACCGATGGCCAAGAGTGGAACGTTACGCTTGCCACCAGTAGCTCCACCCATGGCTGCGGTCGGTCAAAGGTGGACACCCAAAAAATTTCAGCCTAAACTTTTCTTGGCTTTTTTCAAACTTTTTCCTAGATCCCTTGCAGCCAAACGGGGCTAACGATTGCGACCACTTGATCAAGTAGCGTTAATTGGCGGAAGCATATCTAGACTTTGGGATTTGTGCTCTGAGTTGGTCTTTCGCATTATCGCGCGAGCTAATAAAACTTCTGATTCTCAACTTCCTTAATTCTTACGGGCATGTCCAAAGGCTGAACGTTCTGAAGCATGAAGTTGAGAATCGTAGGTACGAAGTATACGACAAATAATTGGATAAAATTGATCACCTTATGCTTATTTTTTTCGAAACCGAGGGCAATTTCAAATCTGGAAGCCCACAGTGGCGCTTTCTAACCCCTGGAATTCGTGCCACCGTGACATGAGCCTGACTGCCAGGGGTATAGCTTACAATCCTTCATTGATCGGAGACGTGGCAGCTGTTGTGCAGGTCCTTTAAAGGCTCCGACCACTGGTACCTCCAACGTACTGTTCAGGTCTAGCGGGAAGTCGAAAAAGTCGTTCAGCTGTAGCACCCCTTCGGTGCCTAACTGCCATGCCACCCGAAGGTTGCACGAGGGCTGGGATACTGTCAGGTTGCCCAAGCCCAGACAGGGGAAGTCGAGAGACGGAGGTCAGGTTCGGACCACGGACCTTCGCGCTCTAACCAGTTGGACCATCTGGTGGGAACGCTGAATGTAGTATACGTTGTCTGTCAGTTTGATTGATTCATATGTGAGTATTGGTGATGTACAACCTTGCTTACTGGGCTCTGGCTCATGAGCTTTGTTCCTGTTTTCCATCCACAGAAATTGTCGTGAACACCTGCCTTCGGAGAATCACTGTCCCCTGGTGCTCCCATAGCGTGCATATTACACTGAAGTACGTCAGACGGTCTTCGGGAAAGTTCAGTCACCCTCAATAGACCGGCTGATCATGCTCCACAGGTTACGATGTTTAAGCCGAGTACTCCGAATGTCAGAGGTGCGTTTACGTCAAGGGACGGAAACGATCCGGGGGCAGACAAACCACGACCTGGCAATAAAGCACGAAAGTCATCACGAATGGGGAGCGCAGAACCAGACAAACCAATGGTTAGTGACCCTGACACGGAACTCAGTATTCGCACAATGGATTGGCCAAGGCACCGACATGCCTGATTTTCCGCGACGGCATTGCGTTGCAGTTTGGACAGGCGATGTTAAGTATGTTTCATGCCGTCAAGAGTGCAGTTTTCGTGAGCTCGATCAGGATGCGATTAGAGGCACTGCATATTAAGGCGCGGTGATGGCACAGCTAACGCTGGCAAACCTCAGGGAAATGCACACAAATGATAATCAAAGCAAATGCGACATCAGGAGTCAGAAGGCAAACGATGGGCTGCATGCTCAGAAGGAAATTGGTTCACTTTTTATCTTATGCACACAGGCTCTGCAGTCAGCGAGGTGTGTATGAATCCGGGATTTCTTGTGCTAGATGAGACAGAGAGATGTCTGCTTGTACTACCGAGTGGTCTGAAGTTACTCGGAGTGCGCTATTGACTGGCTCTGAAGGGTAGTGGGATTGAGAGCTGGACATTTCGGCTGCAAAGTGCTTCTTTGAACACAGTGACTGGAGGGATATTGGTGCTTCAGTGTCTAATAACCGCTCAGAATAGGACGGGAGTTTTGTTATTATTGGCCACTTCAAATAAGGTCGAAGGATGAAGGAAACTACTCACAAGGTTGCCGAAAACTCTTCGACAGCCCACGACCGGTTTCGCTCTTCTTGGGGCTCATCAGGTAGGTGCAGTCCCCGAGTTTCCATCAACCTCATCTTCTAACTGAACCCAACTGAAACATGAGGCGGCCTGTGTGCAGCACATTCAGTTGTAGGACAGCATAAACGAGATATTCAGTTGACTCTCTTGTGAAAACCAAATTGATTTGAAAATGAGTGTATTCCTTGAAGGTTGAAGGATATTTGTCGGGGAAACAAAATGCAGCAGATCTTACAATTTTCAGTTGAACATTATCAGGAGCGCATTCGCTTCGGCCTTGGCTGCCATTGTGATTGGATGGTTTAGATAGGATTGTGATAGTGGATATCGGTGACAGTGCATCGACAAGAACAATATGCAAAATGAGGTACAAAGCGGTACTAAAGTCTGAGGAATAAGATGATTAAGCGATTATTAACCTATCATTAGCAAGCGACCCGATGCAGACGGTTACCTCAGAGTCCGTTTAAAATTGTAAGTGCGAGGTAATATACGGTGTCAAAGAGGGGAACGAGACCGCTAATGTGGTAGAATATGAAATCATAGCAGGTTATTCACTATTGGGGTATTTTCCTGAAACAATATCCCCAAAATTAGTTTGGTGATGTTTGGCTCTGCAATCGACCAGCGATGAAAACCCTAAGTGGTTACTCACGGGAGGCTTAGAAAAAGATTAGTTAAATATGTGGAGTCGGAACTTGTTACCAACAGGTGGTTTGTGGCGTCACTTGCCCGAGAGAACGCTAACGCTGAAAATGTGTTCAGCTGGACACGGGACACATCTTTGTGAATTATTACTTTGTTCTACATGAAATGTTGCAGCCTACCCACGTAGAGGTTTTTTATGGGTTTATCAATGCGAGTGTTTATGGTTATTCATTACCCTTGCTCCATTACCTTGGGCAAATTCAGCGGCCTGGCGGAGAGTTTACAGTTTGGGAGTCTTAGTACCCTAGTACCTTAATCACATCCCCAAAGTAGGAAATTTGTAGAGGGGAGTTATTTCTCATCCAGTTTATCGTTCTCCCGTTTACCGCCTTGGTGCCGACTGACTGTTCATCTATATGCATTCTGCGAAATCATAGCGAATATTGCCGTGGGCAACAAAATAACCATCGTGATATGTTTTGTTAACGCTTGTGAAACATATGTGGTTCGAAATAAGTGTGCCTATGAAGACGAAAGTCCACGGTGTAATATCATTACATTACCATAACAGATCACTTCAACCAGGCACTTTGCTCCTTGCGCTCCTCAAAAAATGGTAAGTCGAGCTGACTTTATGAAATGATTTCGCAAACGCCGAACGGCTTTGAGACAACCGTTTGAGGTATGTCATCTGGGACTGCATGTATGTAGTGGTATGCACGTGCGAGATCGGGTTTAGCAAAAATGCTTGTGTTAGTGAGTGCTTGCGAAATCGTGGATATGTGGGATGGTATACCTGTCTGGGATAATGGCGTTATTGAGAGAACGGTAATCTCCACAAGGTCTCCAATCAACCTCAGCTTTATTGGGTACTATATAAAGAGGTGACGCCCAGTGACCCGATGAATTACGGATTATGCCGAGTTCGACCGCGTGTGCACACTCGTGTTTTGCGATCTGGAGCTTATCCGGATGAAGTCAACGGGGGTTGGTATGGACAGGGAGACCTCTCGTCTAAATGGGTTGAACGACGTAATGGATGCCCGTTTGAGTGTACTGATAGGGATGAGCAGGTGTTGGAAAATCCCCAAGTATGTTGGGAAAACGGGAATCAGGTGGGACAACTCGGATACTTGGATGAAGTTGGGGCACTAATTCCGTTGACTGAGGGGGAAGTTGGTATGTCTAACCCACTACAACAGATAATTCGTAGTGGATTAGGAAGTCTACTCCAATGATGGGCGTTTGAACGTCGGCCAAAAGGAAAATCCACTTGAACGCACATCGCAATTTGAGGTCGAGTGCGAGGGATCTTTCGCCGTATGTAGGAATGCGGGTGCCGTTAGCGGCTTGTAACGGGTAAGAAGCGGAATCCGGAAGTGGATCCCTATGTGATAGCACACTAACTTCAGCTTTCGTATTTACGAGAAAACGTAGGCCACTTGAATGATTGGTGATATGTAATGGGTGACTAGTGCGAGGGTGCCCCAGACAGTCATCGCCGGGGTGTTCAAAAGGATGTCTCAGCGCGGTTTGGAGGTACAAGGTGGTTTGCATTTACGTGCTTCAGGGCCGAAAGATTGGTGATACCAGCAATAAGAAGGAGGGGAACGAGACAGAAATTAAGATAGTGGACGTGCCGATGCTTGTTGATCTTCAGCCAAAGTAGGTGATCGGTTTGCAGTTGTGGAATGGATCGGAATTTGCGGATGAAGTGTGTGTAGGGCGGGAGACGGAAACGGCGGGGGTAATGAGGGGAGTTCTCATGGATTTCGTCCGCAATTTGATTTTGCTCTTG
>NW_008751887.1:366536-379003 GCF_000715545.1 Opisthorchis viverrini | reverse complement strand
AAGTAGGTGATCGGTTTGCATTTGTGGAATGGATCTGAATTTGCGGATGAAGTGTGTGTAGGGCGGGAGACGGAAACGGCGGGGTTAATGAGGGTAGTTCTCATGGATTTCGTCCGCAATTTGATTTAGCTCTTGCAGAATATGGTCATCACCGAAAGCACCGGTGACGCGGGGCATAGAACGTGAAGGTTTATCGAACCATAGTTGTGCCAAGATTTCCACCGCCGGATTACGTTCGCAGAGTAAACGGCCCATTTGGCGAATCAGTTGTGACGGCGACCTACAACCAAGTTCGACTGTGGTGAATAAATTCCGTATCATCCTATTTTCAGATTCCCTACCATACTGATNCAAAGGGCGGGTCGTAGGGATTTTTCTTGGGGATATCTTCCAGTAGGCACACTTCTGTTGCTACATCACTGGGAAGATGCTAGGCGACATCGGGAAAAAATGTAGCTTGGGAAGTGGTGCGTCGGGTAATAAAAACAGCCTCAACCTGGTGGAACCACACCCTATGATTGAGCGGAATAATCTGGCAGGTGGATGCTAGTTGCATTCTCGACAAAGTCCGATGAATCGGAGTTTGCATCCACAATGACCGGGCAGAAGAAAAACTTACGACTTGAGAAAAAAGTTCAAAAAATATCTAGGAAGACTAGTCCTCAAAAATGTGTAGCGGTTTAGCTATCCAAAAGGCCTCTTCAACAGGAGTGTGTTCAAAGAATTAAAAATGAAAACGCTTGATGGAGTACAGAATAATAGAAGTAAGAGCAGACTCGCTAAAATAAAATTGTTCAAAATGCTTCGACGTTGGCCCAGGTCAGAGAATAAATAATAATCCAACCCTGGTTTTCCAGAGGTCTTCTCCTGAGCAGTCCTGACATATGATAAATTCCGAGGAGAGTCCGAAATGTTTTGACAACAGAATTAACACGTGAATCTCGCGAATGACCTCTGTAAGCGCGGGCGAAACCAGAAGTGGGAGTCGAAGCACGTGACCACGTTTGTATTAAGTGAAATTGCATAGGTACGTGTTTGTGTAATTTTTTGTGTTCTATCAGAAAACGTTTATGCGATTGGCGAACTACGAAATGTTATGATGGAAGTAAAAGTGCGATCCAAACAATACCGCCCTAACGCTTTAGTGATATACACTCTTATAAATTAGCTGCCGCACAGTCTGGCATGCGCCCCACGCATTTGAAGTATCACGGCAGGGTGAGATGGGATCGTGAGCAGATATCATGCATTCAAGTGAACTGACCGATGAGGCGGATATGATTTTTTACCGGAGAAGCCATATGACACCTGGTGATCTGGTGAAAAATTAACGAATCCTGAATGGTTAAGGCCAGGCCAGTGTTTGCTGACCTACATATGTGGCACCGACTTTACATGAGCTTGACTGTCGAGGGTATAATTTAGAATTTTACGGCCCAATCTGCCCTTTTTATGGATTGAGGACTGTGTTGCTGTTGAGAAACACATTTGAGGGATCTGTATTTACCTATCAATGCTTCCGTCGATAGATCAACTGGTCATGCTCCACATGTTCTGCCGGTTAAACTTGTGCTTTGAATATAAGAGGGTCACTTGCCTCGAAGAGCCTTATTCGCCCAGTCTAGTGTCGGATGGAGATGATTCGGGGGACAATCAGATCATGATCCGATGATAAAACAAGAAAATCCTTGCTAGTAAACTTGGTCTTGTTGGTGGTTTTTTACCTGGAATATACACGGGGAACAGCGCGCTTTATAACCGAGCAGGCGCTCAGTATTCGCTCAATCGAATTGAATTTTCGAAAGCTATGACGTGTCCCCTATGGACTAGAGCAATCGGGCATTTGAGTTCAGGGTATCACTCCAAACTTTCGATCCCCATTGAGGAGTCCCGGCGGCTCAGCAATGCTGGAAAATTATTCCATCAGACTTTTTCGCCATAGGTATGATTGCTTCGGTGGACAATGAAATTTGGTAAGCTGCAAAAATATACGAGTAGATTGGGATGAATTTCGGCTTGAGCACAGCCGCAACAAAATGAAACATTGACGCAAAAAGTTTTTTCTACTCGCAAAGGCATTTAAGCTAAGAGCATTGTGCGGCTAATGAGCTTCACCGAACATCAGGCGTGGTTTCGAGGCTTCTGCCATGCAGACTACTCAGGAATGCGCATCTTTCTTGAACAAGATATACTGGGGCCAGCTCCAGTGGAGGAATAACATAGGACCATTGTCCAGAAAGTTCACGAGGCTGACGCAATGTTCGTCCCAAAAAAACAGCACGCACTCGAATGAGCCGCAGGCTGCCAAAAAGATCCGGCGACTTCCGGAAAAAAGTCCCAACTTTTTTCGAAAAGTTGACCACAGGGGATACATAAAATGTGCTGGCGTTTCGTAAAACGCAGAACCGCTGTAAAGCAGAAATCCGCCAATGGAACGAGTCACCATCATAGACCTCGCTCGGAAAAATGAACACGTACTGTTCAACTACGTGTGACATCGCCGCAGAAACAAGCTCTCCGCGTTCTCATTTAGAGAAATGAACGGAGAACCAACGAGTGACCCAACAATGGTATCTCAGGTTTCAGAGAAGGTCTATATTCTGCCCCAACGTCCTCGTCAACTCCACTCTTGTCAAGGCACAACTACGAGCAGCCTCTAACCAACTTGGTCTTCACGGTGGAGGAAATTCATTAACTCGTGCACAAGACCAACACATTCAGCGCTTTGGGGCCCATCAAGGTCCATCCAAGGATCCTGAAAGAAACGTCGTCCACCCACACAAATCATTCACACCTGGCGTTTTGTCATTCGCTTGACGAAGGCTGCCTTCCCTCTGCTTGGAAGCAAGCTATTTTCACACCAATCTACAGAACTGGTGACCGACTATCGCCTGGCAGCTATAGGCCTATAAGCCTCACTAGCGTGCCGTGCAAGGTGATGGAACGCATTCTGAAGCGAGCCATCCTAGATCACCTTACTTCCAGCAATCTGATATCTCCAGCTCAACACGGATTTCTCCCAAACCGTTCTTGCGTGACAAACATGCTCGTGTTTATGGACAGCTTAACCCAAGCCAAGGACGAAGGACTCATATCGGATGCCATATTTTTCGACTTCTCAAAAGCATTTGATAGGGTCCCACACGTCCCGCTGCTCCACAAACTCGAGTCTTACGGGATTCAAGGGAAAATCCTTCGCTGGATCAAGGCGTTCCTATCAGACAGGTCATTCCGAGTGAGAATAGGCTCAACCTATTCCTCTCCAGCGCCGGTCTCCATTGGAGTTCCTCAAGGCTCCGTCTTGGGACCACTCCTGTTTCTGATCTACGTCAACGACCTCCCAGACGTTCTTGCGAGTCCATGTTTACTTTTTGCGGACGACTTGAAATCCTGGAGTTCCAATGCCAGTGCCCTCCAAATGGATGTAGACGCTGCCAAGCAGTGGTCGTTGGACTGGCACTTCCTCTGAATGAGTCAAAGTGCGTCCATATATCGTTTGGAGGAGACTCAGCGAACGCCTTTGTTATGCATGGTGAGACAGGAGCAGAAAACATCGTGAGGATAGATGCGAAAAAGGATTTGGGTACCTGGGTCTCCTCAAACTTGTCCTTCTCACTGCACCATGAGAAATCGGCCCAAAAGACATTCGCCATTTTACGGATGATCCGACTCACCTTCTGCCATGTTACTCACATGGACTTCCAAATACTCTACATCAGACCGCTCCTGGAGTGCGCCAACCAAGTTGTCCACTCAGGAAGCACGAGAGACGTCACCCTCATTGAGCATATCCAGCGAACCACTGCGAGAATCTTTGCTGGCCTCAAATCCGTGGACTACAAAACGTGTCTCGCGATGCTTGATCTCTTTCAACTGAAGTACCGTCGCCTCCGAGGGGACCTAATTCTTATTTATGCCCTGTTTGAACGAAGCTTGGCAAACAGGTTTTTCACCGTTGGCCTAGAAATCACACCGCGGGTACATAGTAAGAAGTTTTTCCAGCACAGAGCGCGCACATTCATTAGGCAATATTTTTCTTCATTCGGATAGTAGCTATGTGGATTGACCTTCCCCTGACGGTTGCTCCTGCTCCTTCTAGAACCCATTTGAATGCAATATTAGACATTTACTTATGGGAATCCTCGCGCTGGCATGCATACTGCCCGCTCTGAGAACATAAAGAGCAGTGTCGCACCCTATTTTCACTTGTGCCTTCCAGGCAAACGAAAGCCGCTGAATGACGAGAACAAACCCGACCCGGGAGACTTGCGTAAAAACCTCGATCCTGTGTATCAATCCGTGAATCAGTGAATTCGTGATTGGATGTGTCATTGCGGACTACGGTCGTCGTTTGATTGGTCAGTGTCAGCCAATCTGGACCGAGTGTGTATAGCTCGACGCATTTTACCTCTTTATGAAGATATCAGCGAGATCTTGTGGAATACTTTGTGATAACTGTATGAATACGACTGTATTAATTCTCCGTTGTATCCACAAAGGACTGTCTGAATCGTAAATGCCACCTGATATACCATAGTAAGCGGAGCAGGAAGCTAAGGGTCGATGCAGAAGCTTCACAACCATCAGAAATTCTCCACACATATGTAATATGCACGCTATGGAAGCACCAGGGGACAGTGATTCTCCGAAGGCAGGTGTTCACGACAATTTCTGTGGATGGAAAACAGAAACAAAGCTCATGAGCCAGAGCCCAGTAAGCAAGGTTGTACATCACCAATACTTACATACGAATCAATCAAACTGACAGACAACGTATACTACAGTGGCCTCCTTTTTGGAGAACACCGTCCCCGGTGTACCATGGCCTACGTGAACCGGCCGGTGCTAGTGGTGTGGTGCGTTAAGCTGGTGAGCGTGTGCAGAGGTTGCTGTATCTGGGGCTGCGTCTACCGTGTGTGAGTGAGCAACGTGCTAGCTCTGAGGCCTGTATGCACATATGTAGAGCCAGGATCTCTGTGGTAGGTTTACCAGTGTGTGGTAACCATCCTGGCGTGGTCGCCAATTATGTACTATGCACGTTATGGAAGCACCAGGGGACAGTGATTCTCCGAAGGCGGGTGTTCACGACAATTTCTGTGGATGGAAAACAGAAACAAAGCTCATGAGCCAGAGCCCAGTAAGCAAGGTTGTGCATCACCAATACTTACATATGAATCAATCAAACTGACAGACACCGTATAATACACATATAAGGCTGGGTCACACATTCATGTTATTGCCTTCATCGCGTGGCTCTTACTACATGCCAACAGAAGTACTAAACGTCAGCGGACTGGCCAGTCATCGCCCCCAAAATGTGGATCTCATTCCCTTATTCTGGTCGTTCTCACTGTATCTGCACGGTGTGTGAGTTGCACTGAACGTAGATCAACAAGGAACTGGAGAGGTCGATCTGGAAAGAAAGCCTCCTTGAAACACTTCCAGTCTTACCTTCTAGGTCATAGATAAACGGGGAAATCACCAATGGCCTGTTAGTGGTATCTGAAGCATACAGAGAACTCTTTACGGACCTGTATTCTGCCTCAGCGACTGTCACATTCAGTTCTGTTTAGACGTAATCGCGAAAGGTCGCGAACCTTCTTCGCCTTCACGGAGGAGGATGTCCTTCCACTCATGTAATGGGCAACCTTCAGTGCGCTGTGGCTAGACAAGGTTCACTCAAAGATCCTGAAGGAAAAATCGTGCACGCTGGAAAGGCATTTATACCTACTGTCTCGTCAGTCGCTCGACGAATGCAACCTAGGTAACGTGAAGAATAGAGGCGGATTGTTGCGACTTTCGCGATGGATACCTTTGTAAGTTCGTAAAACAATACACACACTTGGAAGCGTTATCTTCGTTTGGAAGTAGTGTTCCCTTATGCAGCACCTATCACAGCCGTAATAGGATTTGTGATCTCATTTGTGTGGCTAAGGAGCTTGCCGGTTTGTCCCGAATAATTTCATCCAAGATGACATGATGATGCGGGCCATTAACGACAACCCCCAGGCACAGGAGCTCTTCAAGTTCCTGCACCGCGTCACATAAATACAAGGACAAACTTCCTTAGGTTTACGAACTCCTTCATAAAGATCGATCGACAAGGAATACAGGGTCAGTATCGGCCAGATTACGGCGGTACCGTTATTGTTCATTCCATCTACACCCATATGTAAACGTGGTGGCATTTGAGTCGGCAAAACCCAGCGAAGCCCGTTTGCAATGCCTAAGTGGATGTATTCGTCTGGTGGAACTTTTCTAGTTGGGCATGCCCGGAGCCTTTTCATCAGTATCCGCGCGTGTCGAGGCAGTTGCGGAAGCTTATGCTGCAGTGGTACAGGCGAGCTATTCACGGTACTGAAAGGGACGTTGGTCGAAATCAGCCAGTTTCGGAAAATGTTCGCGAAACTAGACTTAAATTATTCTCCTCTTATTTTTTCGCCTCAATTAATTATTCGCCTACCTTGAACATTAGTCATCTGAATGCATTGTTTACAGTGTACCGGTGTCGCACAGTGAAAGTCGCGTGCGTTCATCCAATAGGATGATTGTTCCAAGGCTTACTCTCTAGCACGCTTCAGTTGGCGGTTAAATAACCACCTAGAAATGAGTGAACCACGTTTGGAAGGCTAGAGTCGCCATACATATATCATGACTTACCATTCCTGCAGACAGAAATTCGGAAATACGCGGAAACAATGGCAACGTGGGTCAGCGGTGATCCAGGAAATGGGGTTGGCGGCTATGGCGATTTACTCGAACACTGATGCGGATAAAAAATGTCAAACGGTTTTCCGAAAATCAATTGGAATAATGTTTGTTTCATGTGAACACTATATGATGAAAGCACTTGTGCGAATACATGTACCAACAACTGTTCATGATGATTGGATGAGAACTACATTGTTGAATAACTGTTAAATAGCCGACTTTAACCGCTATTTTGCCGACTCATAACCGAGTTGTGCTGGTAGGGCTTTCTGCTTGGAAGGAAGCAATTATCACGCCAATCCACAAAACTTATGGCCACATATCACCCGATGGCTACAGGCCTATTAACCTGACTAGCGTACTGTGCCGTATTAGATCACCTTAGTATCAACAACTTGAAATCCCCAGTACAAAACGCATTCTTTCAAAACCGTTCTTGCATGACGAACATGCTCATACTTATGGACAACTTAATCCAAGCTAAGGACGAGGGACTCATATCGGACACACCATTTTTCGACTTCTCAAAAGCAATCTGATGGTCCCACTTGTCCGGCTGCTCCACAAGCTCGAGTCTTAGGGGATTCAAGAGGAAATCCTACGCTGCATTAAGGCGTTCCTGTCAGAAAGAACATTCCGAGTGAAAGTAGGCTCGACCTACTCTTCCTCGGCATCGGTCTCCGTTTGAGTTTCTCAAGGCTCTGTTTTGGGTCCACTTCTGTTTCTGATCTACGTCAACGATCTGTCAGATGTTCTTTCAAGTCCGCGTCTTTTTTCGCAAATGACTTGAAGTCCTGGTGTTCCAAACTCAATGACCTCCAAATGGATGTATACGCCGAAAATTAGTAGTCGTTGGACTGGTACCTTCCTCAAAATGACGAAAAGTGCGTCCATATGTCATTCGAAGGAGACTGAGCGACCCCCTTTGTGGTGTATGGCGAGAATAAACCATAAGGCATTACGAAAAAATATACCAAAAGATTTAGGTATCTGTCTCCCTTTAAGAAGGTCCTTCTTACTGCAATATGAGAAAACGGCTCAAAAGGTATTCGACGTTCCACGAATGAATCGGCACACCTTCCGCCGTATTACTCATATGGACTTCCAGATACTCTATGGCCAACAGGTTATTCACCGTTGACCGGGATAACGCACAGCGGAGACATGGTAAGATTCCCAAGGTAGGAGCGTGAGCTCTTATTAGGCAACAATTTTCCTGATTTCGGCAGCTATTGCGTGGAATAACCTTTCTCCGACGGTTGTTCACGCTGCATCTAAGACCCAGGTCAAAGTACTTTTAGACGCTTTTTTACGAGAGTTCTCGGATTGGCAAGCTTACTGCTCCACGCTGAGAACTTCAGAAGCACTGCTTCACCATTTTCGCCTGTACCTTTCAGATGAACAAAAGTCGCTAAATGTCAAGAATGAACCTCACGCCGGAAGTTCTGGCGAAAGCCTCGATCCTGTGTGTAAATACGTGAAAGGCTTGGGCAACAAGAGGTAGCTTAGCCGTCGTGCTTACTTCTGCAGCATTGCTGCTTGGCGCCGGAAGTGTGCTACAGCCAAGCGATCAATGTTATTTTCGATATTACCTTTCCGCTTACACTTACTTGTATCACTAGGCCTCTAGAGATGAAACTAAGTCCTTGAAGACAAGCAGTAGGTCTTCTCGTGAGCAGCATCTGTTGCTAACCTGCATGGTGTGCAAGTGCGTCAACCGCAAACGTCGGTAGGTGCCACAATACCCGCTGGAATGTCTGCGAGAATTTCGCCCGAGTTCACTTCTTCAGGTGGTGTCAGGCAAGACTGTCCCATTTGACCTTCCGTCTTCTAATTCGCTTTTGGTATGACCGTGGAAGACTCATTTCCATGTGTCAGTCAGACCTGTCAGTTACACCGAGACCGAGAAGACAAACGGCCCTGAGGAAGTTATACTGCAAACAATTGGCTCTTTCCCGTGATATGGGATTCAACTGAACCAGAATATTAAAAAGTAATTCAGTCCAATAGGATGTCAGTGAGAGACTGAAATAAAGAAACAGGGTTTCACTATACAAGACAATCGTTAGCATAGTGGATTTGTTCGTTTAAAGGCAGTCCTCCTAACATCTCCCCTTTGAAGCGCTCGATTGTAGGGCTGCTGCTGAAGGCTGAGTTGCATCGCTATGACGAGCATTCTTATTCGATCGGTCCATCTTCTAGGCGAGCAACTTTCGGGAATTCATCGGCTCTGGAGATCCAGGCTTTTAAGCTAATTCAAATGTATTGAGAAGAATCTCCAGTCGAAAACAAGATCGATTGTTGCTGCCGCTGGAAGAGAGGAAGAGTACATTTTCAGATAACTTCAGAGTACCTGAAGTACTACTACTCAGGTAACTACTGGAGGTAACAACTTGGATGCATGCACGCCACTGGGTTATGCGCGACCGTGTCTCTATCCATTGATGTGTTTCGTTGAGGGGTCCCTATCCAGGGAACTGACAATAACAAGCACAGTTGCATTGGCTGGTAGTGGTTTTCATGCTGCTCTTCAAAGTTATGGCTTCACTGCCGCTGGCTCGTTTCCACTCTTCAGGTAGTTTTGCAAAAAGTCCTCTCCGAAGAAGTTAGTCGTTTTTGTTGTTTCTTTCAAAAACCATTCGGCCCGCTTCAGTGTTGCTAGTCCGGTGTTCCCATCGGACTCGGGCAATGCTCTTATGGTACCGGTTGTCAAACGCTGGCCGTTTTCAATGTCTGCATTGTACAGAGGCTAGGTTTTCGACCCATATAACAGTATGAGGTGCGCTCAAGCATTGTAAACTCTACCCGGGGAGCAGATAATGCAGACAGACGAGGTTGGCAGGTGCTGTATTGAGAAATGTCAAGAACCGGTTCTATGGACACAATACACATCGAGAATTAAGCAAAACGTGCAACAAATAATAACAATCGGCAGGAGCAGAAAAATAGTCAGTGAGGTGGCAGGGCTTTCTGGTGGCAATAGCAAGTACCAAAAGATATACAAGCGTACAGGTAAGAGCGGTCAATCAGTGTAAATTGGCAGTATACAGAGATAACGGCACAGAAACAATCATACATTTGTGAGGTAAGGAACTGTGGCTGATGGTGCAAAGTAGCAGTTCGTGTCACATGTCAAGAAAGAAAAATAACCGATGATCACCGTTGATTCACAAGAAGAATCAATAAGCATTGAGTTGAGGTAGCTCAAATAGACACTGCCGTGCTATGATAGTTCTGTGAAAATAGCGAATTGGCATAAGTCATGCTGACTTGCAAGGGCATGAAACAAAGCGAACTGTCAGCTGCCCGCACTGTGATGTGATAGGAATTTTTCTATCCTAGAAGGAACGACTGTTGAACTGTGGCTCTCCGCCGGTGGCTGACAGCCATAGGGCTCAGTTGCTTCTAGGATTGCTTCGCTCTTGATGGCCGCCAGGTTACGCGAATTAGGCGTTTATGTTGAAAATTCTCACTGGCTAGAAACAGTTCATGACCAACCAACAGCTGGACGGGTCGCTCTTAGTTGTCTGTCGACTCCAAATAGACCACCCAGATGTGATTCCAAGGAGCACGGACGACCGAATTCGCAGTCATACCTTCCCAGTATCAAATGTAATTCGTAATGCGTATGTCGACACCAGAGGCAGGCATCGCCTTTTACGTCCGGTAGCACTGAGCTTGATTGAACCGGATAACCGAAGGGCGCAGAAAGGACTGTTTACTGGACTCCAATCCAGCAAAGCACGTTTGGTTCCGGGGCTGATTGCGCCTCCCACGCCATATATTCCACGAGTCATTGCTCCTAGATCAACGGACATACGCAGAGTGAAATGTGAAAGAGCTGGGTTCATTCTTGGCATTTTAAAATGCATGACCATGCTTGGGTCTTGTATTCGTCTTTCAGAGACAGCGTACATGAATCTTAAGGGAGTATGAGGTACGGAGAAGTATTATTGTCTGTTTGCCAATTCGATATTGAGTAGGACATTGAAGGTTTCTATGCCAAAGGATCTCGTGAATTTAACAGTGTCATGTGATCTATTGGTAATAGGCAGCGGGAAGCTTAAGGTCCATCGGTCACTAACGGACACTCAAGTGACCCAACAACCTTTGCTTGTGTGATGGGATTTGGTTGTGGACGTACGAAGAACTGTATGGGCAGATGTTATTTACCAGATACTTACGAAGATATTTTACAAGTCAAACTGGAGTACAAAGATGATGCGTGGAAAGTGCGCATATTGCTCAGGACGCTTGGTACAACGGAACACACACGGTATTCCAACTTCATCCTACCAAAGAACACAGGAGATCTCAGTTTTGAAATAACCATGAAGCCATTCCCAACCATTTTCGGTGAGCGTTCGTCTATGTTTAATATAAGCTATCAGTGCATGAAACGAGCTAAAAAGGAATCTGAGGGTCATATACATGCCGATGGAGTCAATCTTGAATGTGAACTCTTCATTTTATCTACCATGACAGAAGACCAGCTCAGGTGTCTTACCTTTATATGTGGCCTTCATTCGCATTCAGAGAGTGGTATCAGAGCGAGGCTATTGAACAAGAATAAACATACTCCCCAGGTAACACTGCAATCCATTACTCACGGGTACCGATGCCTTTCGTGTCTGAAACACGACATTGCCATGTTGGAGAGACCATTATCCAACTCTGTTCAGTATTGCCAAGACGAATTTGAAGCAGTCACCCGTGGCAGCAAATTCGGATGGAGCAAAGCCCCCATCGTCATGCTGGCGGTGCGGCAAATGATATTTCGTGTGATTTTGTCCTTGTAAAAAGCACAAGTGCTCAAGTGTGCAGTCGACGTCGGCACAAGGAAAGCCTGTACCGGACACGTAAAGCTAATCGGGGGCCCAATCAAGTCCGGAGATCACAAAACACACGGAGGCAGTCAGAATCCCGGTTTAACTCAGCGTTTACCGTCGGACCGGATATACGTGCTGTGTTGTTGGAGACCCGTGATTTCTGACACGGTACGCGATGCCACAAAAATTACAGTGTACTACAGAGGGCAATCGAGTATCGCCAAACCAGATGGCCAACAACCCGTCCATCAGGGGAACTTCGGCAACTTTTTCAACGACGGATTCCGTTATTTGTTGTCAATGACCAAATAGTTGTTGCCACTAAACTTCTCCACCGGGTCCTAGCACAGTTCCACAATGGACATCCAGGGATAAGCTTCCTGAAGGCCCTCGCTCGCAGCTGTTTTTATTGGCCCGATATGGATGAGCATGTGGAGCAGGTATGTCGGAGCTGTTTCCGATACGAGACTGCCCATAAGTTACCCAATTGATTGTCACCGCAGCCAGGGTAACCAAGGTCGCGCATTCATGTGGATTTTGCCGGACGGGCGAGGCTTCCTCATCTTGTTGATACATTCAGTAAGCAGTCTGAAATCTTTGTTATATCTGAGGGAGCAACGTTACCAACCATCCTAGACTGCGGCATTTGTTCTCGATATTCGGTGTCAGACGATGATGCTCATTTCACATAACATCAGTTTGATGAATTTGTCCAAAGATTCGGTATCTCGCATGTTACTTCCCCACCGTTCCATCCTCAATCCAACGGTCAAGCTTAGTCGTTCGCAGATACCTTTAAACGCACGTTTGCAAAAGCAAAACGGAAGGGACCGTGGCATAATTCTTGGGTACGATCCTGCTTAAGTACCGACCAATAATCAATCCACAGTCTTTTTACGGTCCCCTATCAGGGGTTATGATGAACAG
>NW_008751887.1:353107-366497 GCF_000715545.1 Opisthorchis viverrini | reverse complement strand
ACGGTCACCTTCAGTGGTTATGATGAACAGACGATTTTGGGTTACCCTTGATGCCAGCCTGCCAACATTCCCATGTATTGGATCACCAACAGGATTAAAACCAACTTTCTGGTCTGGAAAATGGGTGCTCATGTAAAGCTATCGTCCTGGGCACTGAACCAGGACTTGGAGTTATCCTGAACAGAACCGGTCGAGTAATTTATAGCGTCCGAGTGGGATCATCAATATGGAAACGGCATATCAGTCACCGACGGCCAACTGATCTCAAAAGCGAGAGAACAGTCATTATAGCTCAAACTGTTGCTCGAAACCTTCGTCCTTCTAAGCTCAGCACCAATACCCACTGCTTCATTTGTACTGCCCAAGACAGCTCCATTACTGCAACCGATCGGCATCATCATCATTATCAGCTGCTAGAACCGCATACTTGTCTTTGAAAGCGATAACTTGGATGTACGAGTGCCATTGATGGTGCGACTGGGCAATGTCTGACAATGTCTGATCATTGATGTGACCTGTCTCGAAGTCGCCATCCAGGGATACAGCAATGATCAGCGCAACTGAGTTTGCTGGTAATGGCTTTCATATTTCGCTGTCAAATCGTTATTTGATCTCCCCTGGCTCCTCTCAACCCTCCGCGTGGTTGTGCGAAAGGAACCCTTCGAGGAAGTCCGTCGAATGACCTACGGAGCACTTGGCCGAGCCAGCGCAATCTGTGAAGTGTAACCAATTCATCTATCGTAGGCAAGTTATTTCTTTCCAATACCACTAGACGTATTTCATTATTGCTGATCCGGTGTTCCCACAGGGCTCGAACAATGTTCTGAAGACATACTGACGTTCTCGGCGCGCAGCGACCACGTTTCTGACCCGTATAACAATATGGATCGCACCGCAGCATTGGAAACTGGACCATTGGCGTCACACCTACGCCACAGATGATGTAGGTTCAGGAAAGCTGCAACGGCCTTCCCAAATCCGAATGGAAATATCATCTTTCGCTAAACCACCGGGACTGATACATCCCCGATGCTTGTGAATAAGCTGTCTGAGGTAGCAGATAAGTTTTCCACCTGGACGGGTGTATCAGTAAAAAGGATTTTTCTCAATTTTTACGGATACAGTTGCCCAAGTGGACAAACTTGTCTGCTACCTCAGGCGGCTCATCCGCAAGCATCAGGGCTCGAACCTATTCATTCTTGCAGTAGCACTTTACACTTTGCAGATGTGAAGCGGTGGCCAAACTGTGAGGCAGAATTATTTAGGTTATTTAATATCGGTTGCATTACTACAGCATCAGATTCAAGAAGAGCTATGTAGACTGGGTACTCGATATCTATGAGCGAACCCCACGGGAAACCTTCGTCCTCACAGGCAACAGAGGCTGGTAGTGTGTCTTGCATTATCGTATTAATTATGGAGTTGATTAGGAATGGTGGAAGAGGCAGACCTGCGTGTCATCACTTGATGTGGTTAACACAGGTGAGATGGACACAAAACTGTGCGGGCAAAGATACTCCCCGGTTTCCCAGGCTGAAGAAAGGGATTTGGTCCCTTGATCCTTTGACTCAAAAGTCTGACCGACAAGGAAGTGGGAGGATGTAGGGTATTGTTTGGGGACCCTGCCTCTAGCCTCTCACTCAAATGCCTGACCTACTGGGCTGTACGGGGTAGACCTAATCCTTGGGGGCAGGGAGTAGGGCATTACTGTCTCACTCCTGACGCGGATGCGCACAGCGGGTGCCATTTGAGCAGTACGAGACCCGGGTTTTAAAAGGATTTAGACCGTACTGAATGATGCGCCGGCGGTCATTGTCCACCGTTGGGCGATTGGAGTGTGCGGGTTTTAGGGCCTACCTTTTCCAACCCGCCGTTCCTCGGGGAAGTCAGCATCATTGCTTTAATAAATATGGATATGCTAGTTGCCTGGATGGAGCATCTTACTGCCTTCACACTCCTATTGCGGAGGACAGTAGGACTTTACCCCCAGACCGCCTCGTAGCGCGACTGGTGATGTAACGGCGGATACTACTGATAGGGTATGCGAGTAGTTTGTGTTTTTTTCGAAGCTCCTCCCGCGTCTATTAGAAGACGAGGTTGATCACGGAACTGCTTTGGAACTGCTTTGCAGCGTTGGTTTACAGTTGCGTGATGATCAATGAATATCCATGAAAGTTCAAGAAGACGAGTGAATGTTCAGTTTTTAAAACTTATATGTATGTGAGACGTTTGCTTTCCTGTCCGATAGTCTGCAACTGTTTGGTTGGTGTTTGCTAATGAACGAATTGGCAGCGAAGGACTTTCCTCCTTATACCGGCAGTACGGCGTCTAGCTGCTCTTGGTTCGACTGCTCCAATTTGGCATGGTCGCACGTTGGGGAATGAGGTTTCAGCCGGTGTGGCCCGCGGGATTATTTCAGCACTCAAACCCGACCATCACATCAAGGTGGCAGTTTTAGGTCGGGGCAACCGGTCGCATCAGGAAACAGGTGAGACCCCTTCAAACTGACTAGCGCCGACAATCCTACGTCTACATGCCAAAAGAGGGAGGTGTCAGAATGGTCAGATTGCCGAAATTAGTTCCAGAATGCCCGAAATCTACTGAGACAATCAAACCCCACTAAAATCGCGGTAGGAACTCCGTCATGCATCCAAACCAGAAAGTCAGCTCAAGCAGTCAAACAGTTTAGGAACGGCCGAAAGTTGCTCATGCATACCTCAGAAGCACGACCGAAGGTAGTAAGTGTTTAGGTATTTCATAGAAGCGCACTCGATGATGATGGGTGTTCATCAAAAGCCGATGAAAAAATAAAAAATAATCATTCGGCTGTAACACTCTTTCGGTGCCTAGCTGCCATGCCGCCCGAAGGAAGCTAATCAGACTGCCGGGATCAATATAAAAAGTGCCCTCTAAACACCGCGAGCCCCCTCGTAACTTTTGCATTCGCTTGTTTGCCATAAAGCTGTTGTGTTACTTGTTGGCGAATCTTTTCTCGTTACTAAGGCGTTGGAGCATGGGCCGGCGTTTCTCTCAGAAGACCATCCTCTCCTCTCGTCATTTTCCCCTGTGATCTGCTGTTTTCCTCATACACGGGTGAAAGAATGGCTGACGCTGCTGCCCTGCAGGGTACTACTGGATCTCATTTGGAAGCCTCATGTGTTTCACAATTCTCGTTCTGTGGCGTCAGTGTCTGTTTGTATGCAATCTAGTCCTGCTACATGCATGCTCTGAACAAGGGTTCAGTCTACCACCATTTTTGATCTTTTTCCTTCTGTTGATACATTAGCCACAAACGATGGATGAATGCAGAGTTTTATTTGCGGGACCGGTTGCTAGTGTTTTCGTTAACAGACCAACCTACGAGTCGGTAGGTGAAAATATATTCTCGCGAGATCTAGCCAGCGAAGAACTCTTAGAGCGGGGTGGGGGCTTGCTTGGACTGTTGTATGAGAAGCCATAGAAGTCGGGCCCTCAACTGCTACATGCAAAAGCGAGATTTGGACGCGCCCGTGGTTCTTGTTTTCTGGTGTTTACTAGTTCACCGGATCGGGTACTTTTGGACCAGAGGTACATCGCTTACCGAGGATGCTCTAGTTTGAACTCCTATATAGCTGTGGATTATTATCGTTGGGGTTCACCGAGATTGGGTGGCACTAAGCGCTACTCGGCGTTTTGTCCGAAGATGCTAGCTATCGGACGATCAAGCAAGTCCTGTTGAGAAGAAATGCTCTCTCTTATACCAGCACTGGTCAACTCGGTAAGAGAGACCATGTATTACACCCGATATTCTAGTAAAACTCGATGGTTAACGGAGTACCTAAACCAATCTCTTTGTAACGGGACTTTAGTCTTGCATCGGTTTTGCAACGTCTGCTCGTCACATGGGGTCAACATCCTCAGTTATCTCCAAAGCGAACTTCAAGCCTCGACACCCAGTCTATCTAGCCTGCTTCAATGTCCGCCCTCTGAAGCAAGCAGGACAGCAAGCTGTTCTTACACTCACACTGGACTCACTTGTCATTAATGTGTGCTGTGTCTCAGAAACAAGAATTCAAGATGCAAGCACAGTGGTTGAGCTAACCGCTCTATCACTCTTCACTCGCTTCCGGCTACGCACCTAGTGATGCAGAGGCTACTGCGGTGGGGTGTGTAGGGGTTGGTGTCGTCCTAAGTCACCGGGCGAAAGGGTCCTTGTTTGACTAGATACTTGTCCACAGTCGCCTCTGTGCGGTTCGTCAGGTAACGTGTGTGAAGGAGCCTCACAATTGGCAAGTTGATAGACGTCTGTCTATCGTGTATGCTTACGCCCCAACTGAATGCAGCTCCGACGCCGTCAAAGACAGGTTTTACGGCTCCCTGAATGCTCTATTGCGGCGAGCTAAAAACTCAAATATCGTGGTGGTTGCCGGAAATTTGAATGCACAAGTGGACAGGCTCAGCATATCTGAGACTCAATTAGGAGGTCGACATGGACAATGCTGAACGATTGCTCCAGCTGTATGCTGATCGCAGGTTGTTTTTATGCAGTACTAACTTCAGAAATAGCGGAAATCGTTTGGCCCCATGGTGTCCTCCAACGGCATGCTGGCCACAAACTCAAATCGACCACCTTGCGATTACGCGGATCAACATTTGTGGATTTCGACCACGCACACGTCCGAATTCGCTTCTCTCTACGTTCTTCTCGGTCGTGTATGTTGTGGACAAGTCGCTTTGAAACTGAAAGACTGGCAGATCCGGGTGTTAGACGAATTTGTCGGAACCATCTAGAGTGTCTTCTTAATGCTCCACCATCCGATGTTAACCCATGCTGGGAGAAGATTGTCTCTTCTTTGCTTAGTGCTGGGAATTTCGCCTATGGCACGGTCGCACTCAACTCCTGGACGGTGAACGTGGAACTCTTTGTGGCCTCGAAGGTTTACAACTGCATATATCCTCTCAAGCGCCACCCAGCTCCTGGATGACCTTCCATCCGAATGGTTCCAAGGTGGGGGTGAAGTCCTCAGTTAGCGCTTGTATGATCTATTTGCTTGCGGCTGGGTAAAGGAGTCTGCCCCAGACAACTGGGGAGAGTCAATGATAGTGCCCATTTTCAAGGGCGCGTAGTGAGTGTGGTAACCAAAGGGGGATCAGCTTGACCTCGGTGGTAACGAGACTGATGGCGTCACTTGCGCTCCGTCGCCTTACGGAGGCTCATGAGACCGACTCGAGAGCAGCGAGCGGGATTCTGGCCTGGTAGAAGTTGTGTTGATTAAATCTTCACACTCCGTCAGGTGCTAGAACGACGCCATGCGTACAAACAACCCACAGTTTTAGTGTTCCTGGATTTCCAAGGCGCATTCGAATCCGATGACCGGCCTGTTCTCCTTTACAAGATTGCCCACCCATGAATGCACAGGCAGTTCGTGAACATAATACGTTCTTTGTATTCTCAGATTTCCGGACGTACGAGAGTAATGGAGTGCTCTCCAAAAGCTTTCGTATACAAAGCGGTATCCGTCAGGGATGCCCACTCTCTCCATTCTTTTTTTATTTCGTGAAATGAAATCAATGAAATCTTGAGACGAAGGAAGGTCTTCAAAATCCTGGTGTTCATATAGCCTGTGACGAAAACCTTGTGGATCTGGAATATGCAGACGACATCGTTCTTATCTTCGAATAGGAGGAGAATGCGCAAGTACTTCTGGATGAACTGACCAGTCATCCCGTCCCTTATTGTACACTTTGCACCCACAAAGTGCTAGGTCGTGCTCATGGACACGCGCCACTTACGATCCAGGGAGAGGTAATGGAAGTTGTGGAGCATTTTACGTACCTTGAAAGTTGTGTTAGTTCTGATTGTAAAGTGACAGATAAGGTCAATGCACGAATCTGCAAGACTCGGGCCGCGTTTGCCCATTGGAGACACCTATGGCGTCAGAGTGGTTTATTTCTGAATCTCAAGGGACGTATGTATCAAGCTACAGTACGGGCTGTTTTATTGTATAGACGTAAGACTTGACGAGGCAATCAGAAAGCGAGTTTTCTGCGCATTCGGGACTTCCATTGAAGAATGTGTCCAGCACCAGAAGCTGCGTTGTTTGGGATATGTGTTGCTTATGCCTAACCATCGTTTCCCGAGGAGAGTTATGTTTCCCATGTCCAACTCAGAGTGGCATAAGCGGAGAGATGGGCAACCCGTGCCTGGCAGTGTGGTATGAAGGAGATTAGGAAACGTGTGGGTGCTGTCGGTGCTACTCGCTTTCCGGGATAGGGATCGCGTGATCCCCATTGCGCCTGGTAGGAGACTATGCAACACATGGCTTGCAACCGATGTCAGTGATGACCTTGCTGTTCATATCTGTCCACATCGCCTGAACGACTGTCTGGAGGTGTAGACACCTCGGAATGATTGTAGTGAGCTAGTACTAAGTCGCTTACCTGTCCAAATTTATTCTTTTCTTTACAATAAGGCTTTTAAATAAGTCCTGGTTGTACGGCGGTGAAGCATCGGTGTTGAACACTGATGTCGATGATGATGATAATGATAATCATCTGTTGCATACAGACTATGAAACATACCGGTGGTTCGGTTACTTGATGGGCGTCTTTCTGTTTTGTTTGCATCCACCCGGTTTTTGTTGATATATAAATTAATCATGCTTATTGTTACTCGTTTTCTCAGTCTTATAGGTAACAAGCCCGGCTTGTGATTCGTCCATTTTAACCTGGCCATGGGACTGAAAAGGAAGGCATCTGACAGAGCTTCTGTATCGCTCCCATGCACCGAAGGTATGTGCTGTGCTCGTAGTGTCACTTTTCTTTCTAGACCTCAGTGACGCCAGTGAAACTGACGATGCTTACGAGGAGAAGGTGCAAGATTTAAAACGTCAACTGAAACAGTTGGACGATAAGACACACCCTGGTTCGTTTCTGGCACATTTGTTTATTTTCAATCTGATATTTTGACAGACTATTTGAAAGTCAGACGCAAAGCTGAAGCTTGGTTGAACGAGGAGAAACAACGTGTTCAAATTCTCCACGAACACCGGGTAAGTTTGTTCCGCTTTCATTCGACGGACGGGTTCCACAGTTGGAAACTATAGCTCGGGAGTATAAGAAGGAAATGGAGGCTTGTGAACGTGATTGTGAGGTAACTCGTCACGTTTTGTTAGTCTCAATCCACTTGCTGCATAGCTGGAAAAACGGCGCATTCAAGAATACCTTGTTTCTCTATGCGAGGAGCTGAAGCGACGTCTTGAACACGACAAGAAGAATATCGAGTTAACTCCTAGCGGGGGTGAGTGCTATCTGTATATGCATTGAATAGTTTGCTTAAGAAAGCCACTGCCTACAAATGTTTAGGTAAAAATAGTTATTTCCAAAAATGGTCCTTCGGATGGGAACGTGCTCCTCGTAGTGTATCCCAGTTACCCGTCAGCATGTGTCTCGTGTACCTCCCGAAAAGAGGCAATTGTCAGAGGAAGCGAAAATCTGGTTCTGTGTCGCTGCAACTGGTTGTTCGTAGAATCAGGTCATTGTTTTTGTAGACCTAAACCAAGTTGCCGATTTTTCACTCCTCTGTTTATATCCGGCTTGTTTAGGCTCGCTCTAGGGAATGTATGGGTATTAACGATAGTAGGCGGTCCTAAGTCCCAGAACCGTGGCTACCGTTCTGATTTACTTGAGACTTCTAGGATGCCTTAACCTGAAAAAGGGTGGATGAATGTATTTCATCCATAAAATCCGCACACTCCAGCCGCCATGTATTGTTCTACTTGCTTAAAAAACGGTGGCATTCAGAACCAGCTAGTTGTCTTATTCCCTGCACCTCTGGGTCAGGTCACAAACAAGGAGGTCAGAGTGTTTTGTCATTCACTTCGTATAGGGCCTCCCAAGACAGCCAGAACAAGAGCAACGTTGAAGCATCGTGTTGAACACTGATGTCGATGATGATGATAATGATAATCATCTGTTGCATACAGACTATGAAACATACCGGTGGTTCGGTTACTTGATGGGCGTCTTTCTGTTTTGTTTGCATCCACCCGGTTTTTGTTGATATATAAATTAATCATGCTTATTGTTACTCGTTTTCCCAGTCTTATAGGTAACAAGCCCGGCTTGTGATTCGTCCATTTTAACCTGGCCATGGGACTGAAAAGGAAGGCATCTGACAGAGCTTCTGTATCGCTCCCATGCACCGAAGGTATGTGCTGTGCTCGTAGTGTCACTTTTCTTTCTAGACCTCAGTGACGCCAGTGAAACTGACGATGCTTACGAGGAGAAGGTGCAAGATTTAAAACGTCAACTGAAACAGTTGGACGATAAGACACACCCTGGTTCGTTTCTGGCACATTTGTTTATTTTCAATCTGATATTTTGACAGACTATTTGAAAGTCAGACGCAAAGCTGAAGCTTGGTTGAACGAGGAGAAACAACGTGTTCAAATTCTCCACGAACACCGGGTAAGTTTGTTCCGCTTTCATTCGACGGACGGGTTCCACAGTTGGAAACTATAGCTCGGGAGTATAAGAAGGAAATGGAGGCTTGTGAACGTGATTGTGAGGTAACTCGTCACGTTTTGTTAGTCTCAATCCACTTGCTGCATAGCTGGAAAAACGGCGCATTCAAGAATATCTTGTTTCTCTATGCGAGGAGCTGAAGCGACGTCTTGAACACGACAAGAAGAATATCGAGTTAACTCCTAGCGGGGGTGAGTGCTATCTGTATATGCATTGAATAGTTTGCTTAAGAAAGCCACTGCCTACAAATGTTTAGGTAAAAATAGTTATTTCCAAAAATGGTCCTTCGGATGGGAACGTGCTCCTCGTAGTGTATCCCAGTTACCCGTCAGCATGTGTCTCGTGTACCTCCCGAAAAGAGGCAATTGTCAGAGGAAGCGAAAATCTGGTTCTGTGTCGCTGCAACTGGTTGTTCGTAGAATCAGGTCATTGTTTTTGTAGACCTAAACCAAGTTGCCGATTTTTCACTCCTCTGTTTATATCCGGCTTGTTTAGGCTCGCTCTAGGGAATGTATGGGTATTAACGATAGTAGGCGGTCCTAAGTCCCAGAACCGTGGCTACCGTTCTGATTTACTTGAGACTTCTAGGATGCCTTAACCTGAAAAAGGGTGGATGAATGTATTTCATCCATAAAATCCGCACACTCCAGCCGCCATGTATTGTTCTACTTGCTTAAAAAACGGTGGCATTCAGAACCAGCTAGTTGTCTTATTCCCTGCACCTCTGGGTCAGGTCACAAACAAGGAGGTCAGAGTGTTTTGTCATTCACTTCGTATAGGGCCTCCCAAGACAGCCAGAACAAGAGCAACGTCTTGGAATCAAACTTCACCCTCTCCCACAGCATTGTGGATCAGGATCTTGAGTCAACCACCTAAGGCTGAATAAGGAAGCGGGGAAGCGTCGTTCGCCATTGTAACTCTCTTCACTAACCCCTACGAGGATACAGAGGATACACGGAAAAATAGCAATGATGGACTTGGGAGATGCATGCTTATGAATAGTTGGAGGTTGTAAGAGTTTGGGACCACCGAAAGACAGAGTTCTGGAGCCGTACTGTTGTGGGAAAATGGGGCGAACAAGCGTTCTGGTTCTGCGGTTGGGGATTGAAATCAGGTGGGGGTGACGGATTTAATCGGTGGGTAGCCTGTTTTTTTTTACACTATTGCCTTGGTCTATCTCAGTACATCTGCCATATCGTTAGTTTCTCGATTTGAAGACTACTTTTTTCATCGCTGTTTTATCTTGGTGAGTTTGGTGAGCAGTATTAGTGTCTCATGCTAATTTCTGTATATACTCTTGTACTCATAATCCCCGTAGAAACATCATTAATGAAGGCTTCACATTCTCGAAAAATGGGAATAAATAGTCAGCATTTTGTTGTTTATTTCCGTGTGGATTTGTATCCTTTCTAGGTAACCAGTATCACTCCGTATATGGTGATAATATAATAATAATAATAGTCGTTCAGCTAAAAATCCTTTCGATGCCCACGCCACCCGAAGGAAGCACGAGGGCTGGGATAGTGACAGGTTGATCGGGTCTAAAAAGAAGCAGTCGAGGTGCCGGGACTGGTTTCGAACCACGTAACTTCCGGCCAATGAGTTGGCTTTTTAATCACTGACCTATCTGGAGCTCGTGTGTGATGATATTTCCTCTTTTATCGGAGGGGCGTTCACTTAATCGTGTATGACGGGAAACGTCCCTTCGTAATCAACAAAGAAGAGGTATCTGTCCAGAGATATCTCTTCAGGACCATTACTATACTTCTGCAACTAATCGAGCTTTGCTGTTCATGTAAAGCTTATAAGATGCCCTGCATGGGGAACTGAGAGTACGAGGGACCGCCCTGGTTCGTGTAAATATTCCCGTTTTAAATCAGAATACGAAAGTTTGCGAACAAATCGTCATCAGATCGCCAAATGCTACAATTAAATCTGGAATAGTGTCATAAAGGTGCTTCACAACAGGCATAGAACAAGGATATTACCTGATTAGTTTGTTTCCGGGGGACCGTTTGGTTGGCCAGAACAGTCTCAAGTCTTTCGTATGCCCTTGATACATGTGGGACCAGCTAACCGAACAGCAATCGCCTCGGCTATTCCCACTTTTCCTTGGTGCATGACTTTAGACTGATTTGCTATCTGGGGAAATGTTGGTAGCTCAGGCAGCGTAGATGATCTTTGATTTGTTTGTTGAACTAAGCAATTTGATTTCACTACCAATCTAGGTTACATCATCAGTCCGTTGTTGTGGAGCGTGGTGGTACGTAAGTAGTTGTAGCCTCTAAATGACAACGATTCCACCAGATTGGTTTGGTGGTTGTTATCGACCAAATGAACGGCAATCGCACTGGTCACGTGTCTGTCCAGACTAGCTCTCAAGCAGCTTGGCCTGTGGTCACAAATTCTCTCTGACGGGCAGCGAGTCATGTGGCCCACATGGTTTGCTGAACACTGGCAGACAAATAAAAAAATCACATTTAATGCATGACGGACTGGAAATCTATCTCCAAAATTGATGTCGAGCATTGAAGTGCTGAAGTCTGCATTGATCGTCTCGAGGCACAGGCCAGGTGACGGGTCAACGTTTCGGAAACTGTGTCGCTCTTACTGTGAAAGGCAGGTTTAAATGGGCCTTTCTCAACTGATGGACTTCCGGGGGGAGGGTTATACTAGGTCATTGATTTGAGGTGTCTCTTTGTAAACTGCTATGGATGTCCGTTTTGTGTCAGGCTTTTACGCACTAGCTGCAGCTGGGCATCCGACAGATTCTACATGTTCTGCAAATCAGAAACCTTATTAACTTTTTTATACTCGGTGTCCACAATGCTGCAAAATTAGTATACTGGCGTGACCACCTGAATTTCCGTACGTACTCCTCTTTAACGATCCATTTTGTCCTCGGGAACCGGAACGAGTTACTGGCTTCTAAATCCTCAGTGAAGCTGAGTGTAGTTTGAGTGGAGGTAAAAGATTCAAGGAGATTTGTCACCGTCATATGGGATTCTTAAATGATAACAATACCGTCATTTGGATGGAGATTTCGTACCATAAGTGAAGCCAATCTGTGCAGATATTCCATCCGTATTAAAAATCACCAACAGTTGACATCTCACGAAGCTTCAGGGAGTCCCGATTCACGACCTCCGAGCCAGTAGTTTGAACATTTGGCCGTTCGGTCACGAGCAGTGTGGTTAGCTTGCACTTAGACAGGATATAGCGCCAGTCATCCTTCAGCCATGAAGTCTACCTAACGTGGTCACGTGTTGACTGACTGGATCATCGAGTGACCACTACTCAGATGGGATTTTTAATCATCGGGTCAGTCATCGCGTGACCACATGCTGTGGACCCCATGGGTGAAGGATTAGTAGCGCTATATCTTGTTTAGGTGTGAGGTAACCACGTTGCTATTCCGCAACTCCTTACGGAACGGTTAAATTTTCAAACTGCTAGCCAAGAATTCGCTGGTCGGAAATTCTTTAGAGTTTCGTGAGATGGGCACTGCTGATGACTCCCAATATTTGTGAAACAGCTGTACAGTTCTTTGTCTTCCAACATTGATTTCTTCGCTTACAGGACAGTCTCCACTAAAAATTCACAAACCTCCGCTCACTACTGACAAAATTATCGTCCATGTAACGTCTACAAAAGGGCATTTGTTCAGGAACTTTTTTTTATAACTGCATTCAAGCTTGCTCACAAAAGGTCAGCTACCCTCGGACCGAGCGGTCAACCCATCACAACTCCTGATGCCACTGAATAAAAATCAAGTGTTAACAGTTGGTCGTTGGCATGTTCGCTGAGCTGGGCAATTTGGTTGCAAACGTTTCATCACCAATCGAGGTGACATCATCAGTGCGTAGTTGTGCGTAGCGGTGGGTTAGTGGTTGTGTTGACAGTCTACAGTAAAGGTAACTCTGAATTCAACAGTTGTAATAGGGGACCGATATTTGGGTTGTAGACAAGGTCGCCTATATAATCGCTTGCTTCAACTAAAGAAATACTGGTGAATAGGGTTGAAATGTCTGCTTTGTGTCCGTGTTGCAGCTCATTTGCCTGCTACCAAGAGGCATTTGCCGGTGCGACACTCAAAGCCTGCGTGATGCACCCGTCAGAAAATCTATCAATAGAAGCCGTCTAGACAGCTCTAGTAGGTATGATAATCCGTTAGACTAACCTTCTCACACCCTGTCATTGTGCGTTTGCCTCCAACTCTTGCAATTCCCTAGTCCGTATAGCGAAGGTTAAATTCGTCAACTGAAAGACTTCAACTGTGAAGTTTATCCACTAGGACCAATTCCTTCTGTAGCCTATCCAGATCATCATCATCATCTGTTTGGAAAGCATGACATCAGTTTTCAACGCTGATGCTTCGCTGCCGTTCAACCATGATTTATTTGAAAACTTTCTTGTGAAGTGGACACAGGGGACTTACAGCTACATTAATACAATCATTTCGAGGTGCCTACATCTCCAGACCGTCACGAAGAGACTGGACCTTACCGTGGTGTGACGGTTTGCGCACCTCAGCGATCCATTGAGCTATACTGGAGAGTGTCTCGCGACACTCACAGAGTCTCTCATACCAGATTGGTCAATGGTTAGAGGTCTGACGAACACAGTCTCATGGCCCTCCATGTTGGGGGTTGGAACATGTGGCGACTTGTTCCGTAGAAATGGTAATGCATTTGCATTTCCCGCCAAACACCGCTGCCTTGCGGTGAGGCTTTTGAGCCAAAGGCTTTGGTTGAGGACCCTAATCGTCCTCCTGTCTAGGTGTGGGCGCCCTGACAGTATCCCAGCCCACGTACAACCATGAATTGCACATACACAAATAAACTCATGCCACATCGGCCGTCGCGTGGTGCCATCAGCCGGGTCG
>NW_008751887.1:347321-350243 GCF_000715545.1 Opisthorchis viverrini | reverse complement strand
AAGTCATGGTTGTACGGCAGTGACGCATCGGTGTTGAACACTGATGTCATGCTGTCGATGATGATGCTGATGATGACATCTCCAGACACTCATTCCGGCGATCTGATAGCAAGTGACAATACAGAAGCCATTGGCATCGACTAGCAGCCATATCTTGCAACGTATCCAGCCAGGCGCAGATGGGATCGCACGGTAATTCGCACCGACAGCACCCAAACGTTTCTTATTATCCTTCATACCCTTCTGCCAGCTCAAGGGTTGGCCACCTGTCTGTTTCCTTCACTCTGTGAGTGGACACGGAAAGCAGCACTCTCTCTGACAAACAGTGGTTCAGCATACGCAATATGTGGCCTAACCAACTCAGCTTCTAGTGCTGAACACATTCTAGACAGGGGGACCATTAGGGTCCTCAACCAAAGCATTTGGCTCGAAAACCTGATGGCAAGGCAGCGGTGTTTGACTGTTTGACGACACACGTCGCCATACATGTCCTGATGGTGATCTCATGGGCGTTCAGAATTGAGGTTCATCAATACTGCTGCACCCAACCTTTCCGAATCACCTGCATCTCACGTCTCTCGCCAATCCCCCATAGCCCTCGTTTTTACTGCTCTTCCTCTCTGTCCGCATGAGACCTAAACTTTCCACCAGCCCTTCTTGGTTCAATCAAACTGATTTCTACAAGCCTATCTGAGAGGATGGGTTTTCTTTTCTGCATCCCACGCTTCTGGATCTCCGTGGACCTCAGGTTTTATCATTGCCACTATTATTATTACAAATGTTCCCCCAGAATATACATTGACTACACCCCACTCACAAACATTGGCGCATTTCACTCATTCCCGCCAAGTTGTCGTTTTCCGTTTTCCGACTGGTCTCTTCGTCCCTTCCTTCTTCTGCTGAAAATTTGCAACCCGGAGCGCTCCACGGCCAACTACATCCTCGCCTTCTTACAATTCCCAGCTCATCAAGAAGAGTCACCGTGATAGTTGTTTTGTTCACCTTCTGGTTGTACATTTTATTGGCAGGATTTTTCTGGACATCGAAATTCCCTTCATCTGGAAGCAGCGTTTGGTATAAGTAAACAAGTTTTTGTAGTGATCCGAACACCCCAGAGAATATTCCGGAAGTTAAAGAGGCTGCGGTGTTGGAAGCGATGAGACTTTTTTCAAATGCATCTGCAACACGGGGTCAAGAAATTCGCCGGTCAATGAAGTCCTCACAGTGATGGATAACTCCAAAATTCGTCCCGTGTCCTTTCGTCTACTTCGATGGAAAAAACATTTCGGGGTACAGCTTAACTGGTCTCCAGGCCCAATTCAAAGATCATTCTGTCGACAGATTCAGACTGGGATGTGGTTCCACCGATCCAAAACTTGGAAATGGAGGTGAACCCTTCTATTCCAACAGAAGAAGAAATCACGTCTATTGAAGCGGAAGGAAACATTGGATTCTGACTGCCTTCTGTCTTGTTTAGGAACAGGGGGTTGGTGTTTGAAAGGTGATACCTGGGGGAAGATAGGTGTCTACTTTCGTCTCCAGAAATGTACTCGATCCGTACTCGCGGTATCACTCTGGTAGCCACCGTTTCTAAACTGCTAATAGATTTTATCATAAGTAGGCCTGCCCTCACTCACGAGGATCAGAGTTTTGAAACGTAAGCCAGTTCTGTCTGTTCATGTATGAATTGACCATATTCTTATCCCGCGGCGAATTCTCGGACAACACTACAGAGTCATCTTGTTGGATCCAAGAGCATCACCAGACTCCATGAATCGTGCTGCTTTGTGACAACGTCCGCCAAAGTTCTCGACACACTTCTCCAACCCGAATCGTCCAACTCCTATTAACGTCTACGTGGAGTATTCCTCTGGTCTCACGACCTAAAGCGGAGTTCGTTAGGCCTCATTTTTGTCAACCTTCCCATTCACAAGTACACGGATTAACTTCGTAAAGTCGAATTGAACTAGACTGCCAAGGAAGAATTATAGATGGAAAATGTTTCTTTGATCGAAATACTCCCTTCTGGGATGAGTAGCCAAATCGGACAGTCAATTCTTTTCCGTAAAAAAATTCTCCAAGAAGTGAGTGCCACCCATTGCTCTGGTTTGGTTATGTATTGAACATATCGGCTCATCGTTTGACGACAAGACTGCTGTTTTCCGTGTACAGTCTAGGTTGATGCAAGCAGAGGGTTGTGCAAACGACTGCGAAAAGTCTGGATAGTGACGGTAGCCTTTCAGGAGGTGGTTTGCTTGGTCCCTTCGGTACATGGTTAGAGACGGTGAAAGGTGTGGCTACCAATCGATGTCACTGGTGTTTTTGCTGTCAGTTTCTAACCAGCTTTTCTGGATGGATGTCTTGGGGTGTGTAAAAAAATCGTCCAGCTGTAGCACCCTTTCGATTCCTAGCTGTCGTGCCACCCGAAGGTTGCACGAGGGCTGGGATACTGTCAGGTTGCCCAAGCCTAGACAGGGGAAGTCGATAGGCAGAGGTCGGGTTCGAACCACGGACCTTTCGCTCAGTAAATTCGCGCTCTAACCACTTGGGCCATCTCGGGGTGTATGTACCTGGGAATGATTGTGGTAAGCGAGTACTATGTCCCCTCGCCATTCACTTTTGTTTTCTTTTCAATAAGGCTTTTAAATGCGACGAGACTGTTGTGCTTTCGATGGTGATGATCTACCGTATATAGTGCTTCCTTTTTATCTGGGGGTGCTGGGGGGAAACGAAATTTCACGGTAAGATGCCACCTCTAAAACACGTTTTTTACTTGAAGCCACACGTTTTCAGCTACACCCTAGATACATCTGGATATGTAAAAAACAGTTGCAATTGTATAACGAGGTAAACTCGGTAGTATAGAAATCTTAGAAATGAATTCGTTAAGGCGAATTAAGCACATTTAATGCATTGCCACTG
>NW_008751887.1:339957-347306 GCF_000715545.1 Opisthorchis viverrini | reverse complement strand
AAAAAACAGTTGCAAATTGTATAAGAGGTAAACTCGGTAGTATAGAAATCTTAGAAATGAATTCGTTAAGGCGAATTAAGCACATTCAATGCATTGCCACTGAGCTACTAACATGTTATACGCAATAAAACCAACAAGCCGGGAAAACAACTTAAGCAAAGTTAGCACGGACTGTCAAGAGTATTCCAATCCCAAAAGCCTTCCCTGTTATCCTGAAGTCTCCCATCAAGTGGGACGTATCCTTCAGACTGAGTTAATGATCCAAAGCTAATTATCATTTCACCTATTGGTTACAGAGTACTAGAGAACGGGTACGATACCAGATGAATACAATTTGGTTTTCCTTTTGTCTCCGCTATGACTATCCCAGACTTTTTAAAATGTTTCAGATATTCTGGATTTTAAACCAGCTGTCACTCGGAAGCTACGTCGCCGAGGGGGAACCGACTTGCCTTCCAACAGTTCAAATAATTTTCTATTTTGGGGTGATCTGCTTTTGTGTGGTCCTGGTTGGCCACTGAGTGCAGCCACCCATTGCAAACCTAGTCAAACGGATCCCAACCACACCAGTACTGAACTGCGTAGTCCAATCCCTACCAACGGGCTTGAGACAAGTGTCCCGGATACGAATACTGGACCAACTAATCCTGATGCGGAATGCGCCGATGGACCGAAATCATTGAAACCAGCGGATTCGACGAGCAGCGTGATACATAGTGGTGGATCGGGTTCGAGTTCTATGAAAAGCAATAACCTTTTTGGGAGTTTGGGGATGAATTTGTTTGATGGCAGTCTGTTGTCACATCTGCTGGCTTCTATCAACAGTTGCGGTGGTGGTGGTTCCAGTGGATCAAACCCCTACATGTACTTTAACAATTCCGGCCTATACAATTTTATGAGTGGACCTCCATCAGGATCGGCTGCAGCCGCTGTAGCGGCTGGCCTCCTAATGCCGTCCGCCCTGAACAACCCCGGTTCAAATAGCTTGGCCGCTGCTCTTGGTACGGTGGCAATCACTCTAACAGGGGCGCCTCAGTCGACTGCGAAGAAGCGCCGACAACAAAATGCTCCTCCCGCTGCTCAGTTGAATCTTCTCTTGCCAGAGAACGATATTTATGAAGATCTCACCAAGATTCACCGGTGGGTTCTGTTACCTTGTTGTTACTTCTGTCACTTCTGACTGGGAGTGACAACTACCCACAAAGTCTCGGTGTTGTGGGTTTCAGATTATGAATTTTTTCCCTTGAGAACTGGGTAGTGACAGTAAAGTTGTTTCATAGTTGCCTTTCGTCGTTTCCTTCCACTTCACTTCTTGATTGGTGACTTCATAGAAACGAGGACTCTTAGGCTGTTATTGCGGCTATATTTCTTGAGAAGAAACAATGTGCTGCTGTCCCCTCCCAATGGATTCTGAGATTACTCTCGTGGATAAATTAGTGTTCGACGTGTCCGAATTTACGCAGAAAATATTATTGACTATAGCTCCATCCAAATTTTCATATCGAACTGCTACTGCCTTCGATTACCGTTTCTCCATAGCAATCCAGTCATCTTGGCTTTTCCAAGGCAAGATTGGCTGAACAGGTGATGTTGAAACAGGCGAGGAATATGGCGATGCTCATCACGCTCAGTAGTCCTCCAAAGGGGACAACTACGGTTAAAGGGATGTAGTGGAGTGCTGCTGGAGTTCGAAGGTTCTCAGTGGTTAAAGTGCGAACTTATTAACCGGAAGGTCAGTGGTGTCGAACTCAACACCATCATCTCGACTGCTCCTGTTTAGGTTTGGGCAACTTGGCAGTACCTCAGCCCTCGTGCTTCGTTCAGGTGGCATGGCAGCGAGGCACCGAATGTTACAGGTGACTGATCATTACTTGTTTAATGTTGATCTCCGTGCTTTTCTAATAATCTTGGGGCTACTGATTCCTTATTCTTTCTGTGCCTGTGTTTGACTGCTTTTGAAGTTCAGTCAACGCTGATCATTGTGCCGCAACATAGCTTAGTCAAGTGAATGAGCAGTAATGGTACTTGTGATACATGCAGCAGGTCAAGTTCCAATTCAAAGTTGAAGGGTAACACACAACTGAACGTCACTGAACGCAAGATGTGTATAACCGAGAGTTGTTGCCTAGTTACGAATATTAATAATAGCTTTATTTGGCGACGACGGTTGTTTTGTTCATCTATCCATAGTGGTTCTAACATTACTCCAGTGGAAAGGAAAACAAACAGCATTCCTAGACTTCCTCATTACAAGATTGTTGGGTGGACGATTATAGATGATATAGTAATATATATCATATATATTAATTATTACACTACACATCACATTACATTGTTACGTTATAATATATATATATATATAAATGAGTATAGTTATGTAATTTCATCCGGTAGGTTGTTGCTCGGGAGGCCCATCAACACGTCGTGACTTGGTGTGAATCGTGTGACTGAAGGAGGGGTGATACTATATCCTGTCTAAGTGCATCCAGCAACTCGTGACCGAACGGTTTAGTCTTCAACTAATGACCAGGAGACCGGGGTTTCCAATTTCCCTAGAACCACGAGACGCGATCTGCCGATCACCTCCAATAAGGATGAAACGGTTGTACAGTGTTTATCGACGTTTCAGCATAAACTGATTTCAATCGTAGGACAAAGTGTCGACTGGGTCATTTAGAGATCTTTCAGGACTGCTGTCTACACAACAGGGAGACAAGAGTCATCCTACGGACATTACGATTATTTCAACTCCATCACGAACCCATCACAACAGTGGATGATGGTATCACGTCAACCTTCCTATACACCGAGGAGGACAATTTCAGAGCCGAAAAAACTGGGAAGGATTCACAGGACTGATGTTGTGTCCAGCATTTATTGTAACGATCACAAGCAAGGCCAAATTGAAAATGAAAACTACTTACCAGAAGTTATAAGCAGCTTGGCACCAAAAGGCATGGTCCGTTATCTGTGTTTCACATGTATTGAGACAGTGTGCGCACACTTACTCGGGTAAGAACAAGGGAAGAACGCGAGTGTACGGGATTGTGGAGCCGTACAGAAAGGATATTGAACAAATTTATCCGTCGCTGCGTTCTGAAGAAATCTAGCATCGTAGCGCACATCCGTACAATATCCAAAGGGTGGAACTAATAGAATGATATAAAAGCTGGAAAAGCTCACACTTGGTATACAAAACTGGTGTGAATGTAAAACGCTGCAGCATTCAATTGTGCCCGGATGTTAAATGGGTCAATAGAAATACACGATAGGTGGAACGGGATAACCAGTCGGAACAAACGATCACCACGCAACGGATACATTCACCGGACGAATAAGACCACGCAGTGGACAAAGAACATTCAATGCGTCTGTAAAGTTTCGCACCATAAGGCACCGCACGGTCAGAGGGAACCGATCAAAACAATGCACAAAAGCTACCTAGAGTGACTGCCTCTAATATATCAATCATAGGAAAAAATTGGGATACAACGCAACTGATCTAAAGCAGACCAATGAGCAATGATAGAACCGGACAGCCTCAGCCAGCGACCTTGCAGGTGCTGTTAGCCAGACCATATAAGTAAAGCACAAGAAGAGAAATCACCAACCGGACTGCGTACTGACAGTGTTTTTCTCAGTTCATGGCGGTATGTTTGCAAACCAATTGCCAATCTCGGTGATCAAACCAAGTGCCAGCTAATAACGTCCGTGTTAAACCTGTCGATCAGGCAGCATCAGCTGCCTCATTTTCACGTATGTCTTGGACAAAATTACCTGCAAGGGATTCAGAATCATTGATGAATAGATTGAATGGAATCTCAACATCTTCGTTTTTTTGCTGGAAGGTCCAATGCGCAGGAAAACTTCCGATCGCCTAATTGGAGCTATGTGTGCGAGGTTAGCTGGGCGTCTAACTCACTTATTGTTAGACAAGGGAGATCACTTCTTGTTACGTCTTTCGATTACATATATGGCATTAACGCTTTTTTCGGAATTTTCATGTCCTTTCTACTTTTCCTGGTGTTTCGCCTTAGTGTCCCCTGTTAACCTTGTTGTTAACCATGATTCACTAATTCTTGCTTTCGCTCAAATTGAAGGCCAAATGCACGCTTCCAAATCGTATTTTTTCAGAGCCTGCGCAAAGTCCGTCAATACTCCGTCAGTTGGTGGAAGTCGAAAGAACTCACACCACAACACGCCCTTTGTCGGTGGTCAGGCAACCAGCTTCGGCTCTCCATCCCATCCAGGTGTCCAAAGTAATTCCTTGAGTGATGGCCCAACTTCAGCTTCCACGAAGAGCCAAAAAGATGGCGGGACACCAACAATGAATTCCCCAGGGTCAGCGGGTATGAGTTCTCCAAACCCCTTCGGTCTAGATTCCGGTACGCCAAGTCGTGTTCAACTTCCGGGCTTATCCTGTCCAACCGGCTCAACTCCCTCCGGCCTTTCCGTTTGGATTGATGATGGGCGTTTATACTGCGGTCAGAAGTGGTGAGTGCCTCTTATTCTGCTGTGTAAGGCATCCTTTAAAGGTTGTTGCATCCTGTTTGTTGAAATTTGACCTGACAGTACTCTTAACTCGTTTTCATCGGTACTGAGTCCAGCTACACCTTTGTAGTTTCTTTATCATAGCTTTAATAGTGAAGATTTTACGGACACATTCCAGTTAAATGATAATCCAGGGTCCAGCTTACTTCTTCGACGTTTTCGCGAGGGGAATTTGACCTGCGCACCTTAGCCTCAGACGTGGGCAACCGCTCGACAATTCGTACGCAAGCTTAGTGGGGCATTTTAAGGGCTAAGCTGATGCACCGTAATGCCCAGTTTATTAATTTTCTTGATACTCATTAGCCCAAAGTATCGCTTACTGAAGCCATACGTGCGGTCAAGCAACAACACACGTTGATTGTTTTACTAGTTCAGAGGTGGAACGTATACCAGTCAGACCGACTCGTTTGGCCGTGTGAATATCATCAAAGTTGTGTACGATTTTTTACATACGGCCGATTTTGCGCGTGAAGCAGTACAAAAGAACTGAATGTGTTTGAACGAACAGAAAATGATTTGCTTGATGACGAGGTAGATAAACCAACAGATTTTGCTGGTGGAGCTGCTCTGAACGGCGCACCCTGGAGTGGAGGCTTGCCTCGAATGGACAGAATATACTATTGAGACAGTGTGGTCTGTGAAGCAAGTATTCAACTTAGGTAACGATAGTATCTGAGATTTTGCTGTTCTTTCAGTCAACTCTTTTGTTTGCAACTTTCTGGGCGTGTTCCATCTAGGGAAGTGGACAACACCTTGAAAGTGGCGGCATTGAGTTGTCTGAATATAACCCACGTAGTCAACAATTCTTTACACTATGTCCTTAGGAATGAATTTCACGATGGGAAGAAAATAATGTGAAATTCATCCATATTGATAAGAATATCTATATTGACCGGCATTTGTTTTTTTTATTAACCTATTCTGTATACTTTCTTTGTGGGGTCTCAGTATTGAACAAACTAATGCACCGCGATCGCAACAAATTAGTCCAGCTGATAAAAATACGCATGCTGTATCAGTTGACATGAAGACACGACCCCTCTGATAAGAGGGATCCTTGTTGAGAGGTTTTCGCCCACCAGACCATCTTTCCTTGAATATCGTAACTAGTGCAGTCTTCGGTACTATCAACTATCATGTTTTGGGTCATAAAACGTCCCGTGTGCACGGGCTATAGTCCTGACTGTTGTATGTTAGTGAGGGGTCAACTGAACTAATTTATTCATAAATATGGTTCAGGATGGTCCATGATGAACGTCTTCCATAGAAACACATATGCACGCCTACTTATGTCATCGTTTGTTCGGATTAAATGGGTCTTCAGCACAACAGTGAAGTGCTACTTCCGCAACAACAGTGTCCTAATTGTGTTTTGGGTTACAGGTAGGTCATTTTCGTCAAAATTGACCTCATGAAATTCGAACGCTGTATGATTGTCTGTGCATGGATTGTTCTACCCAGCAAATTTGTATTTCCTTGCTTTCTAGGTTAGCGAATACTTTGCAGGTAGGAGGTGAACCTTAAGAAGTCCGCTGAGGTGGCAAATTGATCTTTTGCTCCGGAAAAGATATAAGATATATAAGGGCTTCTAACCACACTCTCCATTTTCTTGTTTACTTTCAGTTTCCAGTATGGTGCCTCTGTGATTCTGGAGGGCCGGGATGGTTCCAGTCACCGATGCACTGGCACAATTGTCGCAATCGGAGCCCAAGACATTGCGATTCGACGAAGTTCGGACCATGGTATTTGTCGGATTACCGTGCAACAATTGAAACAGGGTCGTTATGTTCTGTGGCCTGGAAAGACACCATGACTGTTGTATGTCCCCGGTCACCTTTATCCTGTACAGCTTTGTTTCGCTCCTTTGTATTTTATTGAACTTGTTATTTAAATGTTCTAGCATTTTGACGACGTGCAATCTTAAATAAAAATGAAATTATGAGATACTCGGACTTGTAAACCTAAGCAGAAGCAGCGGCTGTCGGAACTGACTACAAGCCTAGACGAGTTCAACATATAGGGCCCATAACAGAAGAACAACTGGCGTACACATTAGGGTTTAGCGAATGATCTCGTACAGGCAGAGAGAGCGGTTTAATGAACTTTTACGCATCAACTGATGAATAGAAGCTTTAGGAAACAGTTTCACAACCATCTATTGTAGGAAAATCTGTAATTAGTTAGTATGTCACACGGTCTGCGGCACTGTTGCTTCCAACGTGGACTGCACCCCGCCAAACAAAATCCACCGGTATTGTAGCGAAAATGCTAGAGATTGCGTGAGGAGCCAACATGAGCAAACAGCAAGTCCACTCTCACTTCAGGAGTATGTGACCGATTCTGAACTCACGCCCTTATGAATGCAGCTAAAAGGGTTTCTTACACTTTTTTCACTAAGCAAACGACTCACAGGGTTGCTGAAAACTCTTCGTATATTGTCCTGTCTCTCTTTCTAAGGTGTTTGGAGTCTTCAATCAATTGGAAAATGTTTGGGACCGATTTGGTAGTCATCGTTTCAGAGAGTTTTGGTAAACAACCAGTGGATTTCGTTTCAGAGGGGTTTGGTAAACAATCAGTGGATTTATTGCTGGGCAACGTTTCGCTTTTGACACAAAAGCTTCGTCAGGCCAAGTGAGTAAGTAAGTAGGTTGATTGGGTTTTAAGGCAGTCAGCGAACCAATCCGTGAGATTCCTTATGACTAGTGACGTGATCAGTGCTGGGTGTTCAGTCTGATGTTCCTGTGTTGTTGATTAGTGGGGATGACTTTGCTTTACGATAGATTGGTTAGGGGGGGGGG